>NW_028317864.1:6787045-7089318 GCF_062004578.1 Staurois parvus
GCCAAGATCCCTATCCATGCCCCTTGCCCTGGTCACTTCACTGATTCTCTCTCTCTCCCCCCCCTCCTCAGATCAGACTTAGAAAACTTTTACCTCCCTTGTTCTGCAAACTTCCAAAAAAAAAAAAAAACTTCCCTTCTCCTCTGTGAACTTTTCCAGTAACTTTTTCCCTGCTGCTTCTCCTTCTGCTCCTCTCTCCAACCGCCTTCAATCTGTTCTCTCCCCCAACTGACTTGACTTCCCCCACTGTCTGCTTTTCTTTTAGTGTGTGCTATCTGGTTTTCTCCTCTTCCTCTTCTCCCCTTCACTCTCCCTGTCTTCTCTCCCCCTCTAGGGCAGGGACCAACTCTCACTCACATGCACTTTCAGCCAAGTGACCAAAAAACGCCTTTTTCTGACGTCTAGAAGAAAACACAACTTTTTTTTCTCCCTCTCTCTCTTCCCTTTTTCTTTTCTCTCTGGTTCTTGGATAAATCTTTCCACACGCCCCCTCCTTCTCTCCACGGTGACCCCTGACCCCCCTTCCCTTTTTTTTTTTCTCCCTAGTAGAGAAAGGAAAGGAAAAATGAGATGGTCAGAGTGTTTTTCTTTCAGCTCTTCAAGATGTGTCCTAGTGGTTCAAAACGTGAGGTTAAGTGCTTCTATCAACAAGTGTCCCTAGGAAGCGGGGCTTTCCCAGCTCTAAGGGGTTACTTTTGGGAACCTGGGGTGGATCTGAAAAATTCCTGGGCTTGGATGGATGACCCCATAATAAGATCACAACACCCAAAGGACTTTTCAAACAAGGGTTAAACACATATTATATATATTATGTGCACTCCCGGGCATAAATATTTGGAGGGTTCAAATTCAGAGGTTTTTATCTGATTATCGAATATTTCAAATGTCGTATGTAACTGTCAAATCCTTCCAAACGTTGTTCAGTGGATTTCAATTATATGTGGATATAATTGTTACCTGCCATTTCTCATCAAACATTGCATAGTGCAGTGACAGTCAATGTATATTGCAAGGGGAAAAAAAATGACAGTTGTACATTTTTTTAATACAACAAAATGATAGTTGACCGTTTTTGTAATAGTCTTGTCTCATACATACTCTATAAAGATAACCCAATGGATTTATGGCCACAAAGTGTTAAAGCCCTACTCAAAACTATGTATTTTTAATTTTTAGACTTTTTTTTATTTTGATGCTTTTCCTATTTACAGTAACAGCTATTTTTTTTTTCCAATTTTGGATAAAGTGAGAAAAGATTACGACTTCATATCAGATTTTTATTGCTAGATATGTATCTATTGGGGAGGTCTCCCCTCTTTTTTTATCCCTGTAACTCCAGAAGAGGTTCTAAAGCTGGCCGTAGATGACATTTTTTTTGTGATCAGTCTACTGGCTGATCAAAACACAAACAACGGATTCCCCTATTCACACAAGTGATAGGGGAATCCTGCCTCCCCAATGAGCCATTGGGGGGGATTTACTAAAACTGGTACACACAGAATCTGGTGCAGCTGTACATAGAAACCAATCAACTTCTAACTTCAGCTTTTTAGATTAAGCTTTGAAAATAAAACCTGGAAGCTGATTGGTTGCTATGCAGAGCTGCTCCAGTTTTTGTAAATCTCTCTTATTGTATTCTGTCAGTGAGACTCCTCCGCTGTCATAATGCACTGATCAGTGGCTGCAGCCCATTTGCTACAGCTGCTGACTGAGAAAAGTTTTCCCACATTACTGCTCAGCTGAAGTTGATCTAAGGATTGACTTCTATTGAATGGGGATGGGCATATATCGATCAAAATTTAGCCAGTCCCCGCTGAACATACTGAATTTCAATCTATGACCAACTTAAAGTGATTGTAAACCTAAGACATGAAATATGAACAAAGCATGTCCCTCTATAGTGTATACTTGTCTCAATCCAGAGCACTAAGTGGCATTTCTGTCTGCTGCGACTTTCCTCTGCTATCAGTATGAATCACGTCTGACAAGTTTTTCTGACACCAAGAGAAAATGGTGATAGAGAAGGGATCTCCAGAAGAGTGACAGCCTCAGCTCTGTTCCTGTGTGCTGTGTGTGAAGTGGAGTGTGTCCCTTCCAGGGGCGGACTAACAACTCATGGGGCCCCCGGGCAATAGGGGATCATGGGGCCCCTGTGTCCTTGCCCAAACTCAAAAAAGCCTATAGAAAAGGTTCCAGGGGCATCTCATGGGGCCCCCTACTGACCCCGGGCCCTCAATAGGGGATCATGGGGCCCCTGTGTCCTTGCCCAAACTCAAAAAAGCCTATAAAAAAGGTACCAGGGGCATCTCATGGGGCCCCTTACTGACCCCAGGCCCTCGGGCAGTGCCCGAGTTTCCAGATGGTCAGTCCGCCCCTGGTCCCTTCCCTCCAATCATCTCTCAGAACTCTCCTCACTGAGCTCTGCAAAGTGTAACTTCAGCTCTCCGCCCCTTTTTTTCTGAACTCTCGGACAAGCTTTATAAATTCAGCAGTTTGAACAGATATAGAGGGGGGAAAGCAGCAGATAAACAGGTACAACATATGTAGGAGGATTTGTTACGTCTATGTGTATCTCCTGAGGCCAGTCACATATGTAAGTGTTTAAAACCACTTTATACCTTCTGCATTCTATTAAAATAGTTTATGTTGCTATCTCTGTCACTACTGGAGAGATTTTTCATCCATTTCAATAAAAATCTATCAGTGGCTATAACCCTTGGCTGCTTCTCCAAAAAAAAATAAAAGACTGGAGTTGGGATTTCTAATCTATATAAGATTCGCTGAACTCTCAGATCATGTGGCTAAGTGCTGATGATGTGGTAATTTCAGCTGAAAATAAGGACAAGGTTAAAGCAATACTAAAGGCTTTATTTATTTTAGTTAAGATAAAAAAGTAATATTCCCTTATCTCTGTTTGGAAGTCCCCTGTAATTGCTCGCTGGTCTTTCTTCTTTGGAGTGCTCCCTCAGCAAGCAATGTGCTGAGGACACATCCGTGTGGCCGCACTCCCAAGCCAGGCTGTGTGCATCCATAGACACACACACAGCACGATTTGGCCCCGCCCCCTCCTCACAAGATCTGACTGACAGCAGCAGGAGCCTATGAACAGTGCTGGATTGCTGAGGAGTCAGATAAGTGTTTAGGGAGGGGAGGGGGCACAACAAGTATTGGGATGTGTTTTTTTACCTTATTCATGCAGTCAAAATCATTTTGACTGTAGAACCATTTTAAGTGACTTTAAACTCTGGTTTGAAAAAAAAAATCTATTTGACTATGTGTTCTTAACTCTTAAGTCCCTTCTATTGCTCTCAGCCTTCTCCAAATCCAAATTCCATTTTTTTATGTTTTATTTTTTTGTTGCTGTAATATGACTTCCTGTCGTAGGGTGGCTACGTTCATTATCCATATTCCCACTGTATGTAGGAGAGTAGCCACCCTCTCTTGCTTGTCCTTGAGATGGGGACTATGGGACTAGTAGTGTGCACAGAGCAGTGCACATGACCCCAACTAAAGTGCATTGCTCATGCCAAACAAATGGAAGTGAGTGGGAAAAGGAGAGACTTGGGAGCTCACTGAGCACTTTACAGAGAGGTCGAAAAACACAGTAGGAAGAAAATTAATGAAAAATAGATTACAGGGCCATTAATTAATGGATATGTATTGATTATTTTGGGAGAATAAAGATATTGTTTAGTGTCTAAAGTGGTCTTAAAGTAAAGATGGCTGTTACCTCCTTTACTGCAATAAGGTAAAAATCTGTCCTCTACTTGTTCTCCTGCCCCAAACACTTGCCTGAGTTCTTTCATGATCCAGCGCTGCTCCTATCTTCAGCACCACTCCTCTCTCTTCCTGGATTCACAGGGTACACTAAGTGCAGCAAAACTATTGGCTCCTGTTGCTGTCAGTCAAATACTGTGAGGAGGGACAAGGGGAGTGGCCAAGTCATGCTGTGAGTGTCTATGGAATCACACAGCTCAGCTGGGGAGCAAGCCTGTACAAGTGCCCCCTTAATACACAAATTGCTAAGGGGGCACTCACAGGAAAGGAAGAGCAGGCCGCACTGACAGCAGACTTCAGAAGAGTTAAGGGACTGCTCTATGCAATTCCATTCCACAGAGCAGGCACGTAGAGCATCTTTTTTATTTTAATCTAAAAACAAAAAAATTAAGGTTTACAGTTAGTTTAACGCATGTGACACATTTAGGCGTTTCAAGTGCTTGGGCGTTAATTGATTTAATTGGCCAGAATAATAAATAATTTATTTATTAATTAATTGAAATGAATTAACTCTCAAGGGCTAAAACACACCTTGTGTTAGGTGCTAGGATTTGTATAGCATAGCATTTATATGCTTAACCTCTTCAATACCGCGCACTTATACCCCCTTCCTGCCCAGGACAAATTTTCAGCTTTCAGCGTTGTCGCACTTTGAATGACAATTTCGCAGTCATGCAACACTGTTCCCATTGCTATTTTTTTCCCACAAATAGAGCTTTCTTTTGGTGGTATTTAATCACCATTGGGTTTTTATTTTTTGCTAAATTAACAAAAAAAAACCCCAAACTTTTGAAAAAAAAAACAATTTTTTTTTTGTTTCTGTTATAAAATTTTGCAAATAAATAACCTTTCTGCATAAATTTAGGTTAAACTGTATTCTGTTACATTTCTTTGGTGAAAATAACCCAAATTAGTGTATATTATTTAGTCTGTAGGACAGTTATAGAGTCCATAAACCAAGGGATATACTGTATATCTGACAATTGATCAATCCTGATGTACTGACGGCCAATCTCATTTCTTGAGGCCCGGAAATGCCAGGAAAGTACAAATACTCCCCAAATTACCCATTTTTGCAAAAGAGACAGTCCAAGGTAATTAGTAAGAGGCATAATGAGTTTTTTGAAGTTGTCATTTTTTGTAACAATTCTTTGGAAAATTAAGAAAAAAAATAACTATTTGGGGTTTTTTTTTTAACATATTCCACCAGTCCAGTGCAGCGTTGGACAGTTTTAGGCCCCACAACTGAAGACCATGGGGCAAATCTTTGAGTTGGCTTCTGATTACCCAGTGTGGTTTCCAGTACACTTGCCACTCACAGGGATCAGTTTTAAGGTCACTACTCACAAGTCCCCAGGACAGCTGCCACCTTCCAGCTTCCTCTGGACATGGTCCAGTGAGTGAGACTGCACCTCCCAGGAACAGATTTCCTGCGGTGTGGTTCTGCAATCAGCTCCAAACAAAATCTAGTTCTGGCACTGCTGAGTCCTCAAGAGCAGCTATTCAATCTGAGGGCAGCAGCTTCTCTGGCTCTGAAACCCTCCTGGGGAGAAGAAACTCCACTCTCCAGTGTCTCAGACTATTTATCTTCATTCCAGCCCCCTACTGGACACTCCTTTCCCGGGATTGGCTGGCTGTTTTGAATCACCTGCCCTAAGCTCTGGAAGCTTCTTCCAGACATAGGCAGAAGCAAACTCCCAGCCTAGGAGACCCTGAGTAGGCCAGAACAAACAATTTTTGCTCCCTAGATTGCAGAGGGAGCCAAGAACTAAGTTTACCTAGCTTCCTACGCTAGGAGGGTGTTGCATCCCTAATAGGGACACAGGCAGCAAAACTAATTTGACAGGGATATAATAATTCCCTACTTAATTCAAAACTATATATACTTTATTACAATAGAGGTCACCTTACACACCATATATTCTTGACATGTGGATATTCCTGAGCCAGGATTCTTGATCTTTTTATTACTGGATGAACAAATCCTAAATATTGCTGAGCATGTGTGTTTCAATGAACAACTAAATTATATTGACTGATATTGTCCAGTCTCACCTTGAAAGTGATAGAAAATCCCAAATATTAGGTTGTCCCCAGAATAGGAATAGAGAGGAAATCTTCCAATGGGGACACTAATTCTGGTGACACCCAACGATGCCCTCACTTTGGGGGGATTTCCTCTTACTTCCTGTTTGGCTATGGAACAGGAAATGAAGAGAAATCTCCCCAATGGGACAAGGATGGCAAAAAACTGACAGGGGTTTTAACCTTAACTTACTCTATCTAAACATTTTTAAAAATTACCTTTAGTTCTACTTCAATCGTCTCACCTTGCCGTCATCTCACCATTACACACAAATATACAGTGAGGTAGTTATCTGAAATAACTGGAATGTTTTCTTAAACGTGAAAAGTTGTTCTGGCCACCTTTATGCTGTACACTGCAAAGGAAATAATTAGTACTTACCTATCCCCCTGCCCGTGCCACGCGCATACTGAAGAGCACAGTGCACAGAAGTCGCCAAGTGTCTGCAGAATCAATAGCTAAACACCTCCCGACTTCATGCGGCCTTCAGACTGGCATAACAACAGTGTGTAGAGAGCTTCATGGAATGGGTTTCTATGGCTGAGCAGCTGCATCCAAGTCTTACATCGCCAAGTGCAATTCAAAGCTTTGGATGCAGTGGTGTAAGTGAATAACATTGATTATTTTGTTACAACACCATCTAAAAGTCAGTGAGAGATATTAGGCAGCAGGCAAACATGTTGTGTTGAAAGCAGAAAAAATGGGCATCGCAGTTTGTTGTATATGGGATTGTACAGCTGCAAAACAGTCAGGGTGCCCATGCTGACCTGTGTCCACAGACAAATGTGCCTACAATAGACACGTGAGCATCAGAACTGGACCATTGAGCAATGGAAGAAGGTGGCCTGGGCTGATGAAACATGTTTTCTTTTACATCATATGGATGGCCAGGTATGTGTGCGTCACTTACCTGAGAAAGAGATGACACCAGGATGCACTATGAGAAGAAGGCAAGCCGGCAAAGGCAGTGTGATGCTTTGGGCAATGTTCTGCTGGAAACCTTCGGTCCTATTCATGTGGATGTTACTTTGTTATGTACCACCTACCTAAAAACATTGTTGCTGACCAAGTACACCCCTTCATGGAAACGGTATACCCTGACTCTTTCAGCAGGATAATGCACCCTGCCACAGTGCAAAAAAGGTTCAAGAATGGCTTGAGGAACACAACAAGTTCAAGGTGTTGACTTTGTTGTCTTGGTCTCCAAATTCTCCAGATCCCGATCCAATCGAATATCTGTGGGATGTGCTGGAGAAACAAGACCAATCCACGGAGGCCCCACCTCACAACTTACAGAACTCAAAGGATCTGCTACTGACAATTTTCTGCCAGTCAGTAGTGAATTCCATGCCACGACAGGTTGGGGCTGTTTTGGTGGCAAAAGGGGAACCTGCTCAATATTAGGTGGGTGGTCATAAAATTATGACTGATCGGTGTACACCTCTATACAAAATGCACCATTATACTACTAAATGTGATATACTGCACTAAACTGTTCATCCAAACTGTATTTGTAACTTTGAAGAGCCAACAAAGGTAAAATAGAGGGTAAATGGACTTGTGTGGATTAGCCAAATATTTTCTGTATATTAGATCTTTGTGGTCCGTGTTACCAGAGCCGTGGTAGAGACGAATCTTTTGCCTACATACTGTGAGCTAAAAGGTGTCTTCTTTATAATTTCAGAAATTTGGGAGGTATGGATAAGGTAGCAGACCACAAACGGTTTTGCCTAGTTCAGTTTTAACAGATCCTGTTGGTGGTAAGTTGCCTTTATCCATTAAGTCATTTATGGAAATGAAAGCTGGATGAAAATCTTTGAAATTTCTAAAACATTGCCATGTGTATGATCTGCAGGAAAGGTCTGTACTGTTCAAGGTTTAAAGGAATTAAAACAAGGTCATCCTCCCCAGCAAAGATAGCTCAGCATTTAAAGGGAACCTGTCATGATAGATAGATGGGAGCTGCAATTTCTGACTTGTTTTTGGTGAGAGGGAATCATCCTTATCCTTCATTTACTGCCTGGTGAGTCATTGACCCAAAACAAGCATGTGCACATCATGTGTTCCTTTGAACACATTTGGCGGTACACACATTTGGCCATATCTGTGCGATCTGAACAGTTGGCTCTTCCACTAAATATCCAGAACACACGGGAAACAATGGAAACAGTCGCATGATGATAGCATGCCCATGCATATGAAGACACTGTGCAACAAGACTTTTCAGTCTGAGTATTCACTATCTTAGTGTTTACCGACAGACATCTGTACCCCATCTGTACCCCTGACAGCCCAGTGATGTGTACCTCCCAACTGTCTGAGATGGAAAAGAACCCTTTTAATCGTAATATATTTAAGCATGGACACAGAGGAGCCAAACCATGGGCCATAAAGAATTTATCTGTACTAAATAATCACCTAAACCCACTGAGGCTTTTTCCATTACCACTTTTCCTTAAGGACATTGCTCATACCATAGAAACATAGGGTAGATGCATTCTGGGTGCATTTCTGTATGCATGTTTGTGGCACATTTTTGACAAGTTCTAGTGTGTTTTCATTCATTTTTGAGGCGATCCAGTTCATTTTCTACCCTCTCCAGTACAGTTCAGTGCAGAAAAAATGTTGCGTGTTCTACTTCTTTTTCTGGAACTAGAACACCCTGGAACTGACCGCATTGGTGAGAAGTATGCCATTGGAAACCATGTATCCTACTATCAATGCATTTTTGATGCAGAAAAAAAACGCACTGGATTGCATATGGTGTGAACTTGCCCTAATACTGTCATTTTAGAATGCCAGTGCAAAACGCTTAGGTTAATTTAAACATTTTTGGTAGTTTACCAGTACATTTTTTATACTGGTCTCCACAGACCTATAAAGGGGAGAACTGGGAAGGGTAGATGAATGGAGGTAATTGATTCCAAAAGTTGAACAGTTGGCAGCTATGATGCAGATTATGTCTACAGGCCCTTTCACACAGCTGTCCTCTAGTCTGTGTCAGCATGGGATCTGCCAACGAACGCATGCAATCAACATGTGCAGGCAGACATGGACAGACAATCATCCGTGAGCATCAGTGTTGATCCGATCCATCCCATTCAAGTACACAAAAACAGAAAAAGGATGCAAACCTTTTTTTGTTTGTTTTTTCAGACCTAAATGGATTTGGATGTGGGCAGATGTAAACAGGCAGCCATTTGTTTACATCCACCTGCCCTTAGAGATACATTACGTTCCATGTAGGCCCATAAAAAATGGACAGACAGAATGCTCATCTGAAAGGGGCCTACAACAACCTAATTAATGATCCACAAAAGGAGACCTAGGGATGATGTTCGTTGTCTAAATCAACACGGTCACTATTTGTAAAAAGCCAAAAAGTGTATTTATAAAATGATCCAACGCATATCTAATCCTCCATAGGCATTACAGAATACTAACGAGTTTCGCTCCAACATGGCACTTATTTGTAGAGCTGCTGATCAATGGAATGTGATACGTCAATAGCGGCTAACAAGCACCTGAAGCTGGCACCCAGAGGCAACATAGCGGTAAAGAGCCTGCAGCAAAACAGAATAACTTTTTTTTTATTATTATTTATTTCAGGTGCTTATATAGCGCCGTCAATTTATGCAGTGCTTTACATATATATATATTGTACATTCACATCAGTCCCTAACCCTCAAGGGGCGTACAGTCTAAGCTCCCTAACCTACATTCATACATAAACATACTAGGGACAATTTAGACAGGATCCAATTAACCTACCAGCATGTCTTTGGAGTGTGAGAGGAAACGGGAGTACCCGGAGGAAACCCACGTAGGCACAGGGAGGACATGCAAACTCCAGGCAGGTGGTGCTGTGACTGGGATTCAAACCAACAACCTTAGTACTGCCAGGCAGAAGTGCTAACCATTTAACAAAAAAGTACTTGCATGCAAACCAATGAACACTTACCTGTCGTGGTGCTTGTGTCACTGATGTTGGTCTTTTGATGAATATCTTGCAGCAGAATCTTCTGCACCCAACACTTCTGCGTGTGTCATATAAAGTACATGGTCCCACACTGCAGTCGTGTTCTGTAGTGTAGGCAGATGGAATTCTGACTGCCCCTATGTCACTCTCAGTGCATGGTGCAGGACACAGGCATTTGACACTTCCAAAAGTGTCAGAAGCAGACGATACTTCAACAGCATTAACTTTTCAAAAGAGTGATCAATGATGTGAGCAGTGGGAGTAAGTATTAATTCTTTTCTTTGCAGGCATTTTTTAAAAAAAGAGTCAGTTGTTGCTTTAAAGTGTGGGTATGGACAAAATATAAAATCACATATTCATTTCCACATTGTATTTCAATTATTTCTAGACTACTCCTATTACTCTGAATGAACTTGAAGTTAGTAAAGTTACTTTGTGAAGATCCGCACACCTTTCCTTCCTTGAATTCTGTGACCCGTAGTTACTATGTCCTGTGAGTAGCACTGCGTTGGCACACATTTCACAGAGCCCGCCTTCTTAACTACAGAGGTGCTGAGAGGAGGAGTTTCAGCAGGCGGAGTCAGTGCAGGAATCACTACTTGCAGGCAGCAAGGTACCATGGGATATGTAGTCCTTCAAATTGGAAAGTACAGAAAATAGCAGAGGAAAAGCTACAAAACATGCAGGGAATTCAGGATGTTGTGGTAAGAGATGGATAGCAGACAGACAGCACATTTTGCAAGTAACTTTATATTGGATTGTCAAATTAAAAGTTACTAAACCCAAAACAGTAAAATCAGTCTGTATATGCAGTAAAGCATGCTTTTAATACAGTGGAACCTAAGGGTTAATCCTCCGCATTGTGTAAAAAGGCTATTTGATCCTGTCTTCTCTGATCCTCCACTCCTTCTACTGTCCCCAATCCATCTGCTGATAGAACAGAGCTTTGGGGGCAAGCTGCACATGCTTTACTAGTGCTGGGCTGGACACTGATAGAAGTCACAAGACTCCTAACTGCTGATGAGAAAAGGTATTTAGCAGTTTATATTTACTAAAATAATTGCATTTCCATGTTCTGTGTACTGTGGGAGACCAGATATATTGAATGCAGGGTCCTGGGTTTAGGAACACCAATTGTAGCACTACCCCCTTAGGCAGCCAAACAACATGCATTTTCGACCGCACTTTGCACTTGGAGTCAGTAAACAGTCCTTGAGCTTGGTTTTGTGATTTTTTTTAAGGGATTAATAACGTGGATGGGGTTGAGGGGTGTGTGGTATGCCCAAAGGAACTAAACTTGAGGACAAACTCCTCACCAACTATATACAGATGTGGACAAAAATAGTCTCTCCTTTAAGAGCATTCCAGCTCTCTGGTGTACCTCCTCTGACCCCAGATGAATCCTTCTCTTTACCCAGCTGCACTGTGGATATTCCCTGGGCAAGGGGGCCCAGAAATGGCCAATTTAGCATAGCAGCCCCGGATAAGAAGCTAGTTGGGTTTTCCACCTGACTATCCTCTCCCCTTATGCGGCCCAGGGGTGTAGGAGTACTCACACTGTCCTCTCCTAATAGGTCAACGGGTTGGTGGCTGCGCTGCCTTTAGGCCTTTCGCTGCGCTGGCTTCTTCCCTGCTATTCAGGATTGTCCTCTCTTGGAGACGGTGGTACAGTGGAGATCCTCTTCTCCAGCACCTTCCCGTAGGTAGGTGCTTTCCCTGGGCCCCCTCCCAGGCTCCAAACTCCAGCTCCTCACTCCCCCTGCTGCACACGCTCTGCCACTTTTGAGGGTTGTCCTGGACACTATGTTCATCTTCCTGCCAGCAGATTGGCCAGGGTCCCTCAAACATGCAGATCTGGGCCTTCTCCCATCTTCCGCCCCTCTTCTAGGAAGTTTGCTAAGTTTTTGGAAGGGTGGGAGGGCTCTAGAAGCCATTAACTGTTAGAGCCCCCCAGCCTGTCCTGAGGTGAACTCTTGCCTCACTTAGAGTAGCAGCCTGGGGATGAGTCAACCTGTTTCTAAAAAGAAAAAAAACAAACAGCTATCTAGCTAACCTGGAGAGTGTTATAAAATGTTTGTTATGGTATTACAATGTTGATGTCATAATGTAAAAGCTTCTGCTGTGACCATATATCTCAGGTGGCAGTTTTCTTAACTGAAAATCATGGCACTTATGTCCTATACCAAATAACAATCCCCTTTTTCCTGTTATATGAACATGATGTTCAGTGATCTACTCCACAATAGTAAAAAATGCTATTTCCACATTTTTGTGACAACAGGAATTCACTTTCCATCCCATTTAAACTCCACTCAAAATGTATATTTCATCGTTATGCAGTTACTGGAAAGGTGGTGTATATGCTGCCTTAGCCTGGGTTCTGATATGTGCAGGGCTGGTGTACGATGCGATTTCAAGCCCTGTCTGGTGAGACTTCGTTCAGAAGTTCAGGCAGGGCCGTGCGTGGATAAGGGGGTACCACCAGTCCTCTTGTACGGGGCCCAGGCCAGAAGGGTGGCCCAGGCAGCTGGGTGATTCAGATTTGTGGGCAGGGAGGGTGGTTGGCATGGTGGGGGGCAATTACTGGAACCAATCCCCTGAATGGCTCTCTGCAGCAGCTGAAAGCTGGCTTCTTCTCCTCTCCCTTCCACTTGCTTTCATCTGCTGCAAAGAGCCATTCAGGGGATTGGTTCCAGTAATTCGTGCCGCACCCATCACCCTCCTCATGCACCATACATTTCCTTCTGCTGCCCAAGCCCCCTTGGGTGCCCCCACCCCTGCAGTGCTGTCGGTTTCCCTCCTCTCCTTTCCACGGCAACTGCAGTTATGCAGGATGGAGACTGAGGGAAGGGTCCGGTAAATATGTCACATTTACCAGCCCTTTCCTTTCTTGAATGAACACAATGAGTGATTAGTACTGATCATTCATAACTGAAGCACAGTAAACTGTGGGTTTTTTGGGTTTTTTTTTGAGGGGGGCCTATCAGGTTGGCTGTATGGGGCCCCATGGTTTTGTTGTGATACAGATGCAAATTGTTAAAGTGTATGACATTGAAAATTGCACCTAACTGGGCAGAAAATTGTACCTGCCTCTTTTTAAAATCGCACTGCGGCCGACCCACACATATGTGAGCTGGCTCCATAGAAAAGGCTTTTGGGTCACATGTCACATGAAGCTGATGCAAAATGCATCCAATTCGCATATATGTGAAGCAGGGTGAAATATCTTAGGATATCCAGTAGCAAAATGTCCCCTCCAAAATTTCTATGTCAGCTTACCTGTCACGGCCCTGATGAGTTCAGATGATGGACCATGCTCTCCTAAAGGGTTCCTTGCTCCAAGACGAAATATCAATTTGGTGGTAATGTCACCTTTTAAGTATATGCTGAGCTGGTGTCAGCATGGCACGTGAATGATATGACTCCCCTAAGTGACAGTGTATCAGGCTGCTAGGCAGCCCAACGCCCAATTGGAGGAGGTTGCAGGCTGGCAATGTGATGCTTATTTCAAGACAGCTGCTTAGCGTTGTCATCCTGCCACAGGAAGTCCTGTTAGTGTCAGGATCACCAGGTACGAAACTTTGCGACACATTCACAAAACTAAAGCTACCTAGGAAAATTGTATACAGCGATCAATGATGTCAAAGATAGCAAAAATAGATTTAATCACAAATTAGCATGAAATTGAACTTTTGTTGGGATCACACCTGAAAAAAGTGAGCATGGGTAATGAAGCATCAAATACACAATATAAGATCTCCTGTATAGCTCTGCATTAGGCTAGGTTCTCACCTAAGCAAGTTGCGTTTGAGCCATTTCTGCATTGAGTTTTGGACGTGTTTTGCATTTTTTTAAAAAAATTTCTTGTTGCTAGGCTAATTTTAAAACGCAAAACTCATACAGTATGTGACAAAAACACGGAAAAAATGTAATACAAGCTTTTCTGCAGCGTTCCCATAGAAGTCCATAGAATCCAAAATCTAATGTTTCCATGCCCTTTTCAAAATCCGCACTGGGTGAAAACGCAGAGATGTGAACTTGTTCCATAGGAAATCATGTTAACTAGACTGTACTGCGTTTCTGCAAAACACTGCGGAAATGCTTAGGTGTGAACCTGGGGTAAGGGTCCATCGCAGTGAAAACTGTTCTTTATGAAGAACACAGGGCCTGATCTACTACTGCTTATTCACATACCCCAGAGCATTGGTCGCGTGCAGACAACCATACTGTAGCATCGCAGTTTTTACTGTGTGCCCACGCACAGGCTACAGCATACATGTGGTGGATATACTTAGAGTATGTTTGCATGTTACAGCGTACACTCCCTAGGAAAACATACTTGTAAGGGTGGTGTGCCTAAAAAAAATCTGTCATTTCTGTAACTCTTTTGGGTCTATGTAATGGCTGGCAGGGATTTTCCATGCACATCTCTGGTGGGAACAAAACAGCTCACAACACGGATCACGGATTACTAACATTAAGGGATCTTACACAGGGCTGTACATTAGGTGTATGACCATACGGAGTAATATCAGCATGGTACTGTGGAATCCGGGAGACATGGCTATAACATAGTTTTGCCCATTGATATGCATTACAAAAAATGCCATGCATTGCTACACACTCATACCCACTGGCACTTACATTGACATGCACTTGTACATGATTATATTTACAGGGATAAGCACTTGTACATGGGTATATTTACAGGGATAAGCACTTGTACATGGGTATATTTATAGGGATAAGCACTTGTACATGGGTATATTTACAGGGATAAGCACTTGTACATGGGTATATTTACAGGGATAAGCACTTGTACATGGGTATATTTACAGGGGTAAGCACTTGTACATGGGTATATTTACAGGGGTAAGCACTTGTACATGGGTATATTTACAGGTGTAAGCACTTGTACATGGGTATATTTACAGGGGTAAGCACTTGTACATGGGTATATTTACAGGTGTAAGCACTTGTACATGGGTATATTTACAGGGATAAGCACTTGTACATGGGTATATTTACAGGGATAAGCACTTGTACATGGGTATATTTACAGGGATAAGACAAACCGTTTACCACTGACAGGGGTGCTTACAATGATCAGCCTTTATTTCTGTAAAACCTTTATCTCAAAAGGAAAATCTGTTGCTGTGCCTGATTATAAAGTATTAGCTGAAGTTTGGCTTCAATTTGTTAGTGTATCTAAATCTGCTAGTCCATCTAACACTCCCCAGACTGACAATGCTCCTGTCCAAAAGGTACCCCCTGTGCTCCTTCATTCAGAGTGGAGGCACTCTAATACAAGGAGATGCGTTACTGGACAGATCACCAGGTGAAAACAGAGGGGGGAAAAGTCTAAAAAAAAAAAAAAAAGCAACCTTATCTAATGATTGGTAATCTGCAATGCACTGTATTACATTTTTGGCTCAGGATTTAATACCGCTTTAGGCTCCATGCACACTGGGTGTTTTAATAACGCTTGTAGTGTTAGCTGTGTAAAGTCACATTACAAATGCTGAAAAGGTTTTTCAGCGTTTTTTAGCTTTTTTACATTAGCAATTTTCTGCATTTTTACACACACACAAAAAATTTTTTTTGCTAAAACCCCCCCCCCCCCAAAACACCAGTTTGCCATGTTTTACCGCGTTTACCAGTGTTAGACTTCATACACACTGGGCGTTTTAACCACTTGACCACCAGAGGATTTACCCCCCTTAATGACCAGGCCTCTTTTTGCTACTCGGTGCTGCACTAATTCAACTGATAATTGCGCGGTCATGCAATGCTGCACCCAAACAAAATTTACGTCCTTTTTTTCACACAAATAGAGCTTTCTTTTGGTGTAATTTGATCACCTGTGCGCTTTTTATTTTTCACGCTATAAACAAAAAAAGGCCAAAAATTTTGAAGAAAAACAATATTTTATATTTTCAGCTATAAAAAATATATAGTAAACTCAAAGTTGGTTATAAATTTAGGCCAAAATGTATTCTGCTACATGTTTTTGGTAAAAAAATCCCAATAAGTGTATATTGATTGCTTTGTGTGGAAGTTATAGCGTCTACAAACTATGGTATAAATACTGCAATTTACGCCGTTTTTCTGCTATACAGCGCTGTGCTAGTTTAACGGACAATTGCGCGGTCATGCAATATGGTACATAAATGAAATTTACATCCTTTTTTTCCCCACAGATTGAGCTTTCTTTTGGTGGTATTTGATCGCCTGTGCGGTTTTTATTTTTTGCGCTATAAAAAAAAAGGCTGACAATTTTGAGGAAAAAAAAAATATTTTGGACTTTTTGCTATAAAACATGTCCAGTAAAAAAAAAATGCAAAAATCAAATTTAGTCATAAATTTCTGCCAAAATGCATTCTGCGACATGTCTTTGGTAAAAAAAAAACCAATACATGTAAATTAATTGGTTTACGTGAAAGCTATAGCGTTTACAAATGGCGAGAAAGATACTGGGATTTTTAGGGGTTTTTTTTATACTAATAATGGCGGCGATCAGCGAATTATGGTGGCGATCAGGGACTTATGGCAGTGACCAGCGACTTATGGCGGGACTGCGGTGGACATTCTGACATTGGGGGGTACTGACTTGGGGTCACTGACATCCCCAAAAACACTAATACAGTGAACAGTGCAAAAAAAAAAAACTGACACTGTACTAATGGCAATGGGGTTAACTTTATTTTGCAGGGAAGGATTATAGGAGTGAGGGGGAGTGTTTTACTAGGGGGGGTGTGTACTGGGCGGGACAAGGCTGATCGAGAAAGAGAAACTGTTCTTTCTCGATCAGCTCATCCTCGAGCTGACAGGGAAGTGACAGACAGCACAGCTACTGCAGCTGTGCTGTCTGTCACTGTTTGCCGCCGATCGCCGGGACATAGCCGCTAAGGAGCGGCTCTGACCCGGCGACTGACATCTGCGGCGGTGATCCACGGGACAAATATGGCGGCGGCGCGCCTCGCGCACGCCCCCTATTTGTTTACAAAACACACATTTTAAAACGTGGTTTTGCCTGCGAGTGCCGCCCTGCCGCCGTATATGTACAGTGGCTGGGCGGCATGCGGTTAACAATGTTGGTAGCATTAGGTTGTGTAATTCCATAGGAATACACGGTCACACATTTTTCTTCCGGTTTCTTATTGGAAAAGTGAAAGAATAATGGATCAGTGTGAACGCAGCCTTAGAGTTAGTAATGGTCTCTATGAGAATAAGAGGTGGACGCTTACACAAAGACATACCCAGAACACTACGCACAGAAGTCCAATCAGAACCAAATAACCTGTAATAAATGTAGTACTATAACCCTCTGGAGCCCATCCTACACACTGCAAGAGGCCCAGGAGTATTTAGTATGCCTGCAGGCATCTCATATTGATGCCACCTTTACTGCACTGCCCTACACATGACATGCGGACATCAGCCGTAACGCTCCTGGACTGACTATTCCTGGTTTGGAATGGCATTGGGCCTCCTTTGGCTGCCAATACTTAGTTATGCATGGGACATCATGCTTGCTGAATGGTCAATGGTACTCTAGTAGAGGGTTAAAGTATATGTTAACCCTTATCTTGTAAACAACCCATTCATTTTAAAATAGAAATGAAAGGCAAACCATCTGTGCATATATTTAAGAAAAACATTTTCAATACCTATTGTTTTCTTTTTTTTTAAGTGATCACATATTCTCTGTTCTCAGCTGCGTAGGTGGCTTAATAAAGTATTCTGATAGAGAGGTGGGGGTGGAGACTGCAGGGGGTATGTGAGCAGGAGGCAGAGAAACAGCAATACATGGATCTTCCCAGTGAATGGCTGTGCAGAGGGGTGTGTCAGCAGAAGTCTGATCATTGAAGGACAGGCAGGCTGTTCTCCCAGCACAGACAGAAACCTGGATGAGCTTCCATGACTAGCGTGGTCAGTTTGCAATAGGAAAGCAGGGGGCAGGCAGGATACCAGGTATTTCACACAAAGGAAGCATTGCAGAGAGGACAGGATACTTTTTATTATTTGTATATGGTACAATAGACATCCAGAATATAAAATGTAGAGGAAACAAACACTTTAGGATAAACAACTTAGCAGTGACCATTGTCATTCATTCACAGGGTGGCAGGAGAACAGAGCTGACTACCTAAAATTACTGTTTTTGGCATATTTAGCTACATATATTCATTTTTACTCCACATGTGTGGAGCAGCAGTCTATTCCAGGAGACTGTGAGGAGCATGAAGGTGGGATCATTACTTCATAAAAAGGCTGTACATTAGGCAATAGCAGTCTCCTGTATCTTGACCTCTGATTTCTGTATTCACTGATCACGTCCTCCAGCATATCTCCAATCTCTGGCCATTTGCTGTAACACCTCTACAATCTCATGCAGCATATCCGCAGTCTCATTCAGCGTCTTAAATTTTAAGTCTGCCACTTCCAAAATCCACTGTTTTAAAACAGTACATTTCATAGAAATTGAAGACTGAAGTGCAGTCCTTTGCTAATGATAGGGGCTGTATGTGAAAGGATGACCTTGACTGGTATGTCCTCTGGTAGATGAACCAAAGAACATATGTGCACTGAAGAAGGATCTTTATAGCCCACTTAGTCCAACTACATGTGCAGGCAATGACCACAATCTAAAATTTTTCTTTTCCTATGGGGCTTCCCCTGACTGACATAATCCTTAAGTATCCAGTCACCTGGAGATTGTGCTAACCCAGTGCTTTCCAAACTGTGGTCTGGGGCCAGATGTGGCCCTTTGCATGTCTTTATCTGTGCCCTTGGAACATTATTTTACCCACGGATACGAGGCACTATTCCACCAAAGATGAGATAATTTTCCTATCACCGACACCAGCAATGGGGCACTCTTCCTATCACCGACACCAGCAATGGGGCACTCTTCCTATCACCGACACCAGCAATGGGGCATTCTTCCTATCACCGACACCGGCAATAGGGCATTCTTGCTATCACCGACACCGGCAATGGGGCATTCTTGCTATCACCGACACCAGCAATGGAGCACTCTTGCTATCACTGACATCAACCATGGGGCACTATTCCTCTTACTGACACCAATGATGGGGCACTCTACCTATCACTGACACCAGAAATAGGTCACTCTTCTTATCACTGACACCAGCAATGGGGCACTCTTCCTGTCACTGATACCAGCAATGGGGCACTCTTCCTATCACTGATACCAGCAATGGGGCACCATTTCTCTGACCAATATCAATCATGAAACATTGTTTATGCCAACTGACACCAGAGTATTTTCTACTTCAACTGGCCACAGTCTAGCCCCCCCTAAAGTCTGAAGGACAGTAAAAGGGCCCTTCATTTAGAAAACTTTGCAACCCCTATGCTAATCTACTGGTTTCAGCATATGCATGAACGGTAGGAAAGTCTGAATTCCTCATTTGTATACTCCAGGTTTGTGTAGTACCATGCAAGAGTAATGCAAAGCATAGGCAATAGGCAGCCATCAGTTCTGTTTAGCAGTTGATCATTATAATGGATTTTAGTAGGATGATTGAACTATCAAAAATTTAATGTAGCCTGATTCTAACAAAGGAAGGCTGCACAGCATAGAATCATATACTATAAGGCCGCATCTTTTACCAAATGCACTAAGAAAAGCCTGCTGAATCCAGACGTCCCAGAGTATATAAACCATAGAACGAAGGAACAATGCTTGACTATACTTCGTGTTTGAAAATGCTTCTTAATAAACTTGCCTCCATGGCACGCCACTGAACTTTTTTCTTTTTTGAATAACGTCATACAAAAATGCAATGGCACATTAAGTGAATGTAAATTGTAGACAGTTGAAAGGTTACTCAGAAAATTCCATCCCTGATTGCTGTAATATAGATCTTTTGGTATAGGTGCAGAGCATGCCAGAGATCAGACCGGGGAAGGGGTCTGCAGTGTTTAAGGTTTGGTGCAAGGCTTGTGCAACAGGCACTGGGCTTCAGAGGCACAATCAGATCCTAGCCGCCTAAGTGACTCCTCCACTGAGCTCCAGGTCAGGACCCTTGGGAAAACAGATCTCCTCTTAATGAGGTAATTAGGCCCCTCTCTGCAGTTACAAACGCCACGGTATGCATCCAGTGTGGAGACTTCTTAATGAAAACCAGCCCTGCACAGGGGGAAAAAAACAGGAGCCTTCAATCTTGTGTCAGACTTTGTAGGTGAAGGAATGGATGAGTTTGGCTTAGGGATCAGCTTGAATAAGTTAGATTATGATTCTTGTGATAGTCGAGCTGTGCAGGCAATTATGGCAGCGTTTTCTAATTTAATTTTACCACCAGTTAATTCTGCTGGACATGTAGATCAAGCGGCATCTAAGCTTTGTCCAACCTTTGCTGTTTGTGAAGATGTGCCTCAATCAAGAAAAAAAAACATAAGTAATATAAATACCATCAAGCTATCATAAAAAATTTAAAAAGGTATAGCATAGCTTCCAATTGCCCTACATTTGGAGGGACTGCCTCTTGGAACCAAATCTCTCCATCCTTCATTCCTCCTCAGTTGTCTCTCGTGTATATTCCTCTATAAAACAATGTACTATTTCATTATCAAACGCATTACACCACACAAAACCTTTCATCCAAGTCCTAAATGGCTATATTTGCTGTTTTAGCTGGTATAAAGGAAACAAAATGGTGATAAAAGTTTTTTCTGGAATAATTTTTCATGTTCCATGTTACTGGGGTATGGCAGGGATTAGTCCTTTACCTACTTTGTGATAAAAGATGTTCCTCTGTCCCTCTTTCTCATCTCAGATAGTTGGTAGGTATGGCATACGACATTGAAGTTTACTTACACGGATCATTGTACCCGAGCCTGGTTTACCCCCTTGGTCTGGTTCTTTTAAGGAGTACGAGTGCTCCAAACTGTGCCCAGGTGCCATTAAATTGACCATGCAAGGGACCACTTGGAAGAGATGGTCTCGGGCATGATTCACTTGGAATTTGCTATGGTTTACTTCATTGGGAGCACAAACTGTGCCTAAGCACAGACGTCTCTATATATCATGAAACACAGAAGTAAGGGTCACTGTGGACTGGCTGGCAGAGGTGATGGGGTATGGCAGGGATTAGTCCTTTACCTTTGTGATAAAAGATGTCCCTCTTTCTCATCTCAGATAGTTGGTAGGTATGGCATACTACATTGAAGTCTACTCACACTGAGCAAATCCGGAAATGCTTCTTTTTAAGCACAGTGTGAGCGCTGGCCAGCTGGGGAATGGGGAGGGAGGACGGACAACTGAATTCAGGCATGGGTTGGTTCAATCGTGCCCAGTGTGAGTATGAAATGGAACCATGAAATGCATACAGACCATACACTCACCAGCCACTTTATTAGGTACACCTTTTCAATTGCTTGCTAACGCAATTTTCTAATCAGCCAATCACATGGCAGCAACTCAATGCATTTAGGCATCTAGACGTGGTGATGACAACTTGCTGAAGTTCAAACCGAGCATCACAATGGGGAAGAAAGGGGATTTAAGTGACTTTGACCATGGCATGGTTGTTGGTATCAGATGGGCTGGTTTGAGTATTTCAAAAACTGCTGATCTACTGGGATTGTTATGCACAAACATCTCTAGGGTTTACAGAGAATGGTCTAAAAAAAGAAAACATATCCAGTGAGTGGCAGTTGTGTGGATTAGAGATGAGCGAATCGAAGTATCCGAAGTGGAATTCGAGTCGAATATCGGAAAAATTTCGATTCGTGCCGAATCCGAAAAACAGCCTAATTCGGACGCGCGAATCGAAATTTTTCCGAAAATGGCGGCTGACATGTGCGGCGACGGAGCGGGGATGTCGGGGAAGGCGCGCAGACAAGGCGCGCTGCCCCATAATGCATTCCTCAACGACATGTGATCGCATCAGCCAATCAGCAGCCAGCCAGCCAGCACTGTGTAATGGTCGAGGTATATATAGCGGCCATTTTGGAAATCTTCATTTGCCTGCAGTCATTGAACAGAGGCAGACCGCTCTGTACTAGGGACAGGGACAGAGTTAGGGCCACAGAAACGAGAATTGGGGACAGAGAGAAGTTACTTAGGGACAGAGAACCATTACTCAGGGACACAGACTTGTTAATGAGGGCCACAGAATCGTTATTTAGGGACAAAGAAACGCTAGTTAGGGCCACAGAATTCATACTCAGGGACAGACAGAATTTTCACTCAGTGCCAGAGAATTGTTACTTAGGGCCACAGAAACGTTATTAGGGCCACAGAATTTTTACTCAGGGACAGACAGAATTGTTACTGAGTGCCAGAGAATTGTTACTCAGGGACAGACAGAATTGTTACTGAGTGCCAGAGAATTCTTACTCAGGGCCACAGAATTCATTCTCAGGGACAGACAGAATTGTTACTCAGGGACAGACAGAATTGTTACTGAGTGCCAGAGAATTGTTACTCAGGGACAGACAGAATTGTTACTGAGTGCCAGAGAATTGTTACTCAGGGACAGACAGAATTGTTACTGAGTGCCAGAGAATTGTTACTCAGGGACAGACAGAATTGTTACTGAGTGCCAGAGAATTGTTACTCGCACAGACACAAAATTGTTATTGCACAGACACAGAATTGTTACTCGCACAGACAGAATTGTTACTCAGGGCCACAGAATTCATACTCAGGGACAGACAGAATTGTTACTGAGTGCCAGAGAATTGTTACTCAGGGACAGACAGAATTGTTACTGAGTGCCAGAGAATTGTTACTCAGGGACAGACAGAATTGTTACTGAGTGCCAGAGAATTGTTACTCAGGGACAGACAGAATTGTTACTGAGTGCCAGAGAATTGTTACTCGCACAGACACAAAATTGTTACTTGCACAGACACAGAATTGTTACTCGCACAGACACAGAATTGTTACTCAGGGCCACAGAATTCATACTCAGGGACAGACAGAATTGTTACTGAGTGCCAGAGAATTGTTACTCAGGGACAGACAGAATTGTTACTGAGTGCCAGAGAATTGTTACTCAGGGACAGACAGAATTGTTACTGAGTGCCAGAGAATTGTTACTCGCACAGACACAAAATTGTTACTTGCACAGACACAGAATTGTTACTCGCACAGACACAGAATTATTACTCAGGGCCACAGAATTCATACTCAGGGACAGACAGAATTGTTACTGAGTGCCAGAGAATTGTTACTCAGGGACAGACAGAATTGTTACTGAGTGCCAGAGAATTGTTACTCAGGGACAGACAGAATTGTTACTGAGTGCCAGAGAATTGTTACTCGCACAGACACAAAATTGTTACTTGCACAGACACAGAATTGTTACTCGCACAGACACATAATTGTTACTCAGGGCCACAGAATTCATACTCAGGGACAGACATAATTGTTACTGAGTGCCAGAGAATTGTTACTTAGGGACAGACAGAATTGTTACTGAGTGCCAGAGAATTGTTACTCAGGGACAGACAGAATTGTTACTGAGTGCCAGAGAATTGTTACTCGCACAGACACAAAATTGTTACTTGCACAGACACAGAATTGTTACTCGCACAGACACAGAATTGTTACTCAGGGCCACAGAATTCATACTCAGGGACAGACAGAATTGTTACTGAGTGCCAGAGAATTGTTACTCAGGGACAGACAGAATTGTTACTGAGTGCCAGAGAATTGTTACTCAGGGACAGACAGAATTGTTACTGAGTGCCAGAGAATTGTTACTCGCACAGACACAAAATTGTTACTTGCACAGACACAGAATTGTTACTCGCACAGACACAGAATTGTTACTCAGGGCCACAGAATTCATACTCAGGGACAGACAGAATTGTTACTGAGTGCCAGAGAATTGTTACTCAGGGACAGACAGAATTGTTACTGAGTGCCAGAGAATTGTTACTCAGGGACAGACAGAATTGTTACTGAGTGCCAGAGAATTGTTACTCGCACAGACACAAAATTGTTACTTGCACAGACACAGAATTGTTACTCGCACAGACACAGAATTGTTACTCAGGGCCACAGAATTCATACTCAGGGACAGACAGAATTGTTACTGAGTGCCAGAGAATTGTTACTCAGGGACAGACAGAATTGTTACTGAGTGCCAGAGAATTGTTACTCGCACAGACACAAAATTGTTACTTGCACAGACACAGAATTGTTACTCGCACAGACACAGAATTGTTACTCAGGGCCACAGAATTCATACTCAGGGACAGACAGAATTGTTACTGAGTGCCAGAGAATTGTTACTCAGGGACAGACAGAATTGTTACTGAGTGCCAGAGAATTGTTACTCAGGGACAGACAGAATTGTTACTGAGTGCCAGAGAATTGTTACTCGCACAGACACAAAATTGTTACTTGCACAGACACAGAATTGTTACTCGCACAGACACAGAATTGTTACTCGCACAGACACAGAATTGTTACTCAGGGCCACAGAATTCATACTCAGGGACAGACAGAATTGTTACTGAGTGCCAGAGAATTGTTACTCAGGGACACCTAATCGTTGAATTAAATAGTATGTCAGACAACATGCAGAGGAGTGGCAGAGGAGGCAATGTTTTAGGAGCGAGCAGACGTGGCAGCAGAGGAAGGGGTCGAGGCAGCAGTATTCGCAGCCAGAGGCCAGTGCTCCCGGTGTCATCCAGCGGTCGTGTCTCCACCGACAACCCTGCCGTCATTGATTGGTTGGCTCGGTCGTCTTCCTCTTCCCAGGTCACCTCTGACACCTACAGCCAACGGTCGGTGGGTACGTCAGACACAACCGTTAGTTGGCATGGCCCGGGAGCAAGCCCACAGAAATCACGTGTCCTCTACCTGCCCCTGTCCTTTGCTGTTCCCTCACCAAGCGAAGTATCGCATGCTGTGGGCTCAGCCCCACTGTACAGTGAGGAAGAGCTAACAGAGGGCGGTCAGGAACGGGGGGAGACATCGGCCTTTTCAGCAGCCAAGCGAACAAGTACTGGCGAGGAGAGTGGCTCGGTAGCCGGTCTAGAGACAGGTCTGTCTCCTGACCCAGACGCAGCCGAGGGGGCTAGTAGTGAGGCGGAGACCCTACTTGATGATGAGGAGGTTGATCGCACTTGGCAGCCTCGTCGTCATCAGGCAATTTCTTCCGCATCATCAGGAGAAGAGGGTGGCAGCTTGGCAGCGAGCAAAACAGTCGGTGGGTTGCCCAGGAGACAGCAGCAGGGTCGCATCAGTGTCAGTGGAGCCAAACGTCCACGGAGTAGAGCACCAGCTCCACTGCAGCCTACCACCACGGCCAGTAGTGGTGCCGGTGCGCACGGAGGAAGTAGCAGTCAGCCAGTGAAGAGTAGCGGGGGCAAAGTTTCCTACTCGGTGGTGTGGCAATTTTTCCTCAAGCCGCCCGAGGAAGTAAACGTAGCCGTATGTCGACTATGTGGCCAGAAATGCAAGCGTGGCCAGGGGGCCCATGTTGGGACTACAGCGTTGCGTCAGCATATGCAGCGTCACCATTCGGTGGCCTGGGAAAACCGTGATAAACATACGGCGGTTCTGCCTGCCCCAGCCCCCGCTCCATCACCCGCTCCGTTACTTGCTCCGTCACCCGACGTCGTCAATCGCCCTCTATCAGCCAGTCAAGGCTCCAACACCTCTGCTGAGGGGAGTTGTCGCTCGTTGGCATCTTCCGCTCGTTCAGATGCTCCTTCTCCTGCTACTCCTCTTCTCGGATTCCGTCAACAGTCTTTCTTGGAATCCGTATCCAAGAGACAACAGTTTGCGAGCACGCACCCGACGGTGCAAAAGCTGAACGTCCTCCTGTCCAAGTTGCTGGTGCTGCAGTCCCTCCCTTTCCAACTGGTGGACTCAGCACCTTTCCGAGAAATGATGGCTTGTGCCGCGCCGCGGTGGAGAGTGCCAAGCCGTCATTTCTTTGCCCAAAAGGCAGTGCCAGCCCTGCATTCACATGAAGAAGAGATGGTGGGCCAGTCTTTGAGCATGTCGGTCTCTGCCAAAGTGCACGGCAGCGCCGACGTGTGGAGCTGTAACTACGGTCAGGGACAGTACATGTCATTTACGGCCCACTGGGTGAACGTGGTGCCGGCACAGCCGCACCAGCAACTTGGACAGGTCACGACGCTTTTGCCTCCACGTTTGCACGTCCTTGGTCCAGCAAGCATGTCCGCCTCTACCACCTCTTTTTCCGCCGTGTCCTCAGCCGCCACCCCCGTGCCAAGTCCCATTACCCGACCGGCATATCACATGTGCAGGGCGCAACGGTGTCACGCTGTGCTGCACCTGGTATGCCTTGGCGAACGTAGTCACACAGGGGAGGAACTGCTGAGTGTAATGAACAGAGAAATCGACAGATGGCTGTCTCCGCGCAAACTAAAAATCGGAACCATGTTGACTGACAACGGAAAGAACATGGTGTCTGCTCTGCGTCAAGGAAGGTTGTGCCATGCGCCATGCATGGCTCACGTGTTCAATCTGGTTGTCAAGCGGTTCCTAAAATCCACCATCCCACTGCAAGACATCCTTAAAATGTCACGTAAACTGTGCATGCATTTCAGCCATTCCTACACCGCAAAGAACACCCTCATTGAGCTGCAGCGGCAGAACGGAATTCCACAGCATCGCCTGATCTGCGACGTTGCAACAAGGTGGAATTCAACCCTACACATGTTAGACCGCCTTTACGAGCAGCGAAAGGCCATCACCGATTTCCTGATGTTACAAGCGGATAAAGGTACTCCCCTGTGTAACTTAGATGTCAGCCATTGGCAGCTCATGCGTGACACCTGCCGCTTGCTCAGGCCCTTTGAGGAGGCCACGCTATTCGTGAGTCGGCAGGACTATGGGATGAACGACGTCATTCCTCTGTTGCACGTCCTGGAACAAATGCTGTTAACAATGGCTGGTCAGGGTGCGGTAGACGTGGCGCACAGATCTCAACGCCACATGACCCCTGTGGGGGCAGGACAGGAAGAAGAGGAGGAGGTAGAGGAGGACATTTGTGCTCAGGAATTATTGAGTGAAATGGGTGGTTTTTCCACTCAGCGGACAGGAGTGGAGGAGCAGGAGCATCTGGTAGAGGAGGAGGAGGAGGAGACAGAGGACCCAGACGCACCGTGGCAGTATGCTGTGGAGATGGAGGCAGGGAGTCCCTCGCATTCCTTGGCACAAATGGCCCATAGCATGCTCGGTTGCTTGCGTAGCGACAGCCGAATAATAACCATCAGACAGAGGGATGACTTTTGGCTGTCCACCTTGTTGGACCCTCGCTACCGGTCCAAAATGGTGGCCTTTTTCACACCTGCTGAGAGGGAGGCCAAAATTACGTACTATAAAAACCACCTATGTAGTCAGTTGGTGTCAGGGCAGGGCCGTGGAACGGACAGGTAGGCCTAGTGGCAGGGTAACGCACTGGCTGACGACAACCACCACCAACAGACTGAAGTCCCTCAGGGCGCGGAGTCTAAGTCCCAGGCTGCCCTTCACCAGGGCCCCTGATGGTGGGGATGGACTTGACGCAACCAGGGACCAGGTCGCGGCCCCCGAGACACCCCAGCTGCAGTAATGGCCGCCGCCAATGGCGTGTAGTTGGTGAGAATGACAATAGCGTAGTCAGACAAGCCGGGTCAATAACAACGGGACAAAACAGTACAGAACAGTAGACAGAGAATCACAGGTCACGGGCCGGGTTCAGCAACAGAAGGTCAGATCAAAGGGAAACGCAGAGAATGGTCTTAGTCACAAGCCGAGTCAGAATACCAGAAGAGTCACGAGCGTATACACAGAGCTGTAGCAAGACAAAGACACAAGACACAAGTGCAAAGAGCATGTGCAGATCCCAGGCTTATATGTACTCAGCCACACCCCTCTGGGGGATGGACCTCAGAGACCTGAAGGCATAAAAGATTCCCATCATGCTCAGCAGAAATCCAAGATGGATGCTAGCACATGGAGTAACATAACCTCTGGGAAAAGGTAGGACCTTGACAGTTGGTCTCTGCCTTTGTGCGCCAACGTCCATCCTCAGACACTGTGGGCCCTGTGCGCTCGCGTTCCGCTGGCATGGCAGCAGGGGAGGGGTGGGGTGGTAGGAGCAGTGGCAGCTCCACCAGCAGTGGCTGCCTCAGTCTGCAGTCGATGATGAGTAGCTTTCTTCACCAGCGCAGTGAGGAAACTACTAACCAGCCGCAGCAGCAGCAGCAGCATCAGGTGGACCTGGAGCAGGAGCTCAAACAACAGGCTTGGGCCTACTTGGACAGCACCCTGCCAACCGAGGTAGACAATCCCCTTGACTACTGGGCAACGAAACTTGACCTTTGGCCCCAACTAGCTGAATTTGCCCTTGAAAGGCTGTCATGCCCGGCCAGTAGCGTGGCATCGGAGCGCGTGTTTAGTGCGGCAGGAGGTATTGTAACTCCGCGGAGGACACGACTGTCCACCCAAAGTGTGGAGAGACTCACGTTTGTGAAAATGAATCAGGCGTGGATTAGTCTGGATTTCAAACCACCAGTTCCTGACACAACTGACTAAATCCGCCATGAATCATGCCTCAAACATGTGCCACTTTCAGGTCTCCTCACACTGCTGGTGTGTTTAATTTTTTGACATAGGGTGCTGGCAGATTACGGGCCTCCTATAGCTGCTGCCAGGCCCCTAATCTGCCATAGGCCCCTATATACCGCCTCCTCATGCTGCTGCTAGGTCCAGAGTCTCTCATGGGTCCCTGTACGGCCTCCCATTGCTGCTGTCTCCATCGCCACACTCTGCTGCCATGTGCCACTTTCAGGTCTCTTCACACTGCTGGTGTGTTTAATTTTTTGACATAGGGTGCAGGCAGATTACGGGCCTCACATAGCTGCTGCCAGGCCCCTAATCTGCCATGGGCCCCTATATACCGCCTCCTCATGCTGCTGCCAAGTCCAGAGTCTCTCATGGGTCCCTGTACGGCCTCCCATTGCTGCTGTCTCCATCGCCACACTCTGCTGCCATGTGCCACTTTCAGGTCTCTTCACACTGCTGGTGTGTTAAATTTTTTGACATAGGGTGCAGGCAGATTACGGGCCTCACATAGCTGCTGCCAGGCCCCTAATCTGCCATGGGCCCCTATAAACCGCCTCCTCATGCTGCTGCCAAGTCTAGAGTCTCTCATGGGTCCCTGTACGGCCTCCCATTGCTGCTGTCTCCATCGCCACACTCTGCTGCCATGTGCCACTTTCAGGTCTCTTCACACTGCTGGTGTGTTAAATTTTTTGACATAGGGTGCAGGCAGATTACGGGCCTCACATAGCTGCTGCCAGGCCCCTAATCTGCCATGGGCCCCTATATACCGCCTCCTCATGCTGCTGCCAAGTCTAGAGTCTCTCATGGGTCCCTGTACGGCCTCCCATTGCTGCTGTCTCCATCGCCACACTCTGCTGCCATGTGCCACTTTCAGGTCTCTTCACACTGCTGGTGTGTTAAATTTTTTGACATAGGGTGCAGGCAGATTACGGGCCTCACATAGCTGCTGCCAGGCCCCTAATCTGCCATGGGCCCCTATATACCGCCTCCTCATGCTGCTGCCAAGTCTAGAGTCTGTCATGGGTCCCTGTACGGCCTCCCATTGCTGCTGTCTCCATCGCCACACTCTGCCATGTGCCACTTTCAGGTCTCTTCACACTGCTGGTGTGTTTAATTTTTTGACATAGGGTGCAGGCAGATTACGGGCCTCACATAGCTGCTGCCAGGCCCCTAATCTGCCATGGGCCCCTATATACCGCCTCCTCATGCTGCTGCCAAGTCTAGAGTCTCTCATGGGTCCCTGTACGGCCTCCCATTGCTGCTGTCTCCATCGCCACACTCTGCTGCCATGTGCCACTTTCAGGTCTCTTCACACTGCTGGTGTGTTAAATTTTTTGACATAGGGTGCAGGCAGATTACGGGCCTCACATAGCTGCTGCCAGGCCCCTAATCTGCCATGGGCCCCTATATACCGCCTCCTCATGCTGCTGCCAAGTCTAGAGTCTGTCATGGGTCCCTGTACGGCCTCCCATTGCTGCTGTCTCCATCGCCACACTCTGCCATGTGCCACTTTCAGGTCTCTTCACACTGCTGGTGTGTTTAATTTTTTGACATAGGGTGCAGGCAGATTACGGGCCTCACATAGCTGCTGCCAGGCCCCTAATCTGCCATGGGCCCCTATATACCGCCTCCTCATGCTGCTGCCAAGTCCAGAGTCTCTCATGGGTCCCTGTACGGCCTCCCATTGTTGCTGTCTCCATCGCCACACTCTGCTGCCATGTGCCACTTTCAGGTCTCTTCACACTGCTGGTGTGTTTAATTTTTTGACATAGGGTGCAGGCAGATTACGGGCCTCACATAGCTGCTGCCAGGCCCCTAATCTGCCATGGGCCCCTATATACCGCCTCCTCATGCTGCTGCCAAGTCTAGAGTCTCTCATGGGTCCCTGTACGGCCTCCCATTGCTGCTGTCTCCATCGCCACACTCTGCTGCCATGTGCCACTTTCAGGTCTCTTCACACTGCTGGTGTGTTTAATTTTTTGACATAGGGTGCAGGCAGATTACGGGCCTCACATAGCTGCTGCCAGGCCCCTAATCTGCCATGGGCCCCTATATACCGCCTCCTCATGCTGCTGCCAAGTCTAGAGTCTCTCATGGGTCCCTGTACGGCCTCCCATTGCTGCTGTCTCCATCGCCACACTCTGCTGCCATGTGCCACTTTCAGGTCTCTTCACACTGCTGGTGTGTTTAATTTTTTGACATAGGGTGCAGGCAGATTACGGGCCTCACATAGCTGCTGCCAGGCCCCTAATCTGCCATGGGCCCCTATATACCGCCTCCTCATGCTGCTGCCAAGTCCAGAGTCTCTCATGGGTCCCTGTACGGCCTCCCATTGCTGCTGTCTCCATCGCCACACTCTCCTGCCATGTGCCACTTTCAGGTCTCTTCACACTGCTGGTGTGTTAAATTTTTTGACATAGGGTGCTGGCAGATTACGGGCCTCCCATTGCTGCTGCCAGACATGTAATCTGCCATGGGCCCCCGTACCGACTCCTCATGCTGTGACGTTGCAACAAGGTGTAATTCAACCCTACATATGTTAGACCGCCTTTACGAACAGCTAAAGGCCATCACAGATTTCCTGATGTTAAAAGCGGATAAAGGTACTCCCTGTGTAACTTAGATGTCAGCCATTGTCAGCTCATGTGTGACACCTGCGCTTGCTCAGGCCCTTTGAGGAGGCCACGCTATTCGTGAGTCGGCAGGACTATGGGATGAATGAGGTCAAATCGGCCATGGGCCACCGTACCGCCTGTTCACGCTGATGCTGGTCCCACAGTGTGACCTGGGTCCCTGTACGGCCTCCCATTGCTTCCACTCTGCCATGTACCTCTTTGAAATCTCCTCACACTCCTGCGGTTGTCCATTTTGTCATAGGTTGCTGGCAGATTAGCGGCCTTCCATAGGTGCCGCCAGGCCCCATATCGACCATGGGCCCCCGTACCTCCTGGTCACGCTGCTGCTGAGCCCACAGTGTGACCTGGGTCCCTGTACGGCCTCCCATTGCTTCCACTCTGCCATGTGCCACTTTGAAATCTCCTCACACTCCTGCGGTTGTCCATTTTGTCATAGGTCGCTGGCAGATTACAGGCCTTCCATAGGTGCCACCAAGCCCCATATCGGCCATGGGCCCCCGTACCGCCTGGTCACGCTGCTGCTGGGCCCACAGTGTGACCTGGGTCCCTGTACCGCCTCCCATTGCTCCCACTCTGCCATGTGCCACTTTCAGGTCTCCTCACGCTCCTGCTGGTTTCCATTTTGTCATAGGTTGCTGTATGGCCTCCCATTGCTGCTGCCTCCACCGCCACACTGTGGCTCCAAACACTGGTTTTGGCCCCGTGACTGGCCAAAGGAGTGAAGTGTGCAGTGATTCTAAGATCGACGGCACTCATCTGCATGTCATACTGACAGACAGTATTATTTCTCTTCCCCAGCAGACTCCAAGGGCATTTAAATTAAAGGTACAGTGTTCTGCACTAATATTAAGTCTCTCTGAAGCCTAGAAACACCCTTTTTTAAGTTAAATTCACAGCGAATTTATTCGACTCGAATCGAATATTGTCCACGAATTCGCCGAATCAGTCGAATCGAATTTTTCATTTCTTCGCTCATCTCTAGTGTGGATGAAAATGCTTTGTTGATGTCAGAGGTCAGAGGAGAATGGGCAGACTGGTTGCTCCAACATTCAGATGGTAGGGTCAGAATTTGGCGTAAACCACATGAAAGCATGGATCCATCCTGCCTTGTATCAACAGTTCAGACTGGCAGTGGTGGTGTAATGGTGTGGGGAATATTTTCTCAGCCCTAGCAAGGTGTACATAATAAAGTGGCCGGTGAGTGTGTGTTCAATATGTTGTTTTTTTTATTCAGGTATAGTAATGCCCGTAGCGAAAAAAGGAAAGGAAAATTAGCGCAGGGCAGGCATGACTAGGCCTAGAGTGGGAAGGAGAATAGAAAGGGTTAATGATGTGCCAGGGGGTGTGGAAAAGTATAGCTGGGGGTGCTGGTTGGTGGAGGGAGAGCGTGGGTGGGCTCTGCCGCACCTTAGGGTGGGGTGTCCCGGGGGGGGGGGGCATCATTCGGAGCTGGACGTTGGTGAGTGAGATTCCCTCGCACCCCCCCTACACCAGCATATTGTTAGGGCCTTTTCCCTGGGGGTCTCGGTGCGGTCAGTGGGGCTGTCATGGACGGATTGGTGGCCCAGCTGCGTGAGGCGGGAGCCTCACATGGGATGGAATGGCTGCAGAGCCGGGTCTCTGCCTTTCTGCAGGACCCGGGCTTGTCACAGGACCCGGGCTTATCACCAGAGGGAGAGGGGCGGGAGCGCCCACGTGCTCGGAGGTCTCGGCCTCCGGAGCGCTTTAGTCCGGGCTCCCCCTCCCCCAGAGCTCAGCGCCACACTGGGAGCCCCGTTCCGGACCCTCCGGCCCCGCTGGCAGGGTGCTCCATTTCCTCTGCTCACGGGGAGGCCGGGAGGAATCCCTGGCAACGGCGGAGCACGGCGGGCGGGGTCTCGCGGGGAGGAATCCCCTCCCCCCCGCACGCGCGGCTGAGGAGACAGGATGTCACCGGCTCCTCCACTGACAAGGTGCCTGTCAGGGAGGGAGCCCAACGAGGGAGACGCAGCGCTGCGGCTGCCGGGCTGTCCCCTGCTGCAGCCGGCAGGCCCCCTGGGAAGCATGGAGCGGCGGCTCCGAAGAGACACAGGCAGGAGGGGAGTGCTGCAGGGAGTGTGTCTGGACAGAGCCCGGGGACGTCGATGGGCGTGGCTGGTGCCGGGAGGCGGAGTCGGCAGCAGCACAGCACTCAAGGACCCGTGGCTCCTGGGACTGGGAGGCCATGCAGCCGTCGAGGGGAGGACATGAGATCGGAGGGCGAGCTGTCGGAACCCGATGCGGGGGCGACAGCTGGGCGCTCGGCATCGCTGGACGTGGGTCGCGCGGCTGATGGGACATCTCCTGGGCAGCCTGGTGAGTTACCTTTTTCCTTTTCTTCGGCGCTACGGGACCTGTTGGGGGGCGGGGCCTCGGCGGTGCGGGAGGTAGGCGTTCTAGAGTCGGGTCTCAGGGGGGGGGCTCTGCGATTTGATTTCTGGTCTGCGGACCTTGTTGCAGCAACTTGAGCGGGGCGGTAGTGGGGGCCCTGGGCCTGCTGCCGGCTGGTGGGGAAGGGTTACAGGTCCGAGTGCGGGAAGGGGGGGACGTGCGGAGCTCGGGGGTTTCTCCTCCCTCCGGTTCTGGGCCAGGGGTGGTTGCGGCGGAAACCGATGCTCTGGGTTCCACGGCTTTGGATGGGGGTGCGGGGGTGTCCGGAGCGTTCGGCTTGGTGGATTCGACCAAGTGCGAGGTGTACGTGTGCTTCGAGGGCCCTTTAGGTGCGCACTTACCGTTGGAGGTTCGGGAGAGGATTTGGAGAGGGGAGTATGTGGAGATCTTCACGCTCTTGCCGTTGGAGCGTTTTCCTTTGGAGGGGTTGCATGTTGACGAGGGCAGGCGGGAGGAAGCGGAGAAGCGGCGTTTTCGCTTTATCCCGCGTACTTTTGCGAATTGGATGCAGGCGTGTACGATCATGGCCAGTGTTATTGGGGAGAAGGCTCCTGAGCATTGCTCGGCGCTCTTTTGTTACCTTGACGCCATTAGCGAGGCTCACAGGGTTTACGGTGGGACTGCGTGGCTCCGGTATGATGAGCAGTTTCGGCAGCGGCGGGCTGTTCGCCCTTCATTGCGTTGGGACCATAAGGACATTGGCCTTTGGATGCGCCTCATGACTCCAGCGAGGCCTCCTGGTCCGTTTTTTCAGGGGGGGGGGGCAGTGGTTCATTCTCCCCCGGACAATCGGCCTCAAAGCGTAGGGGCTTCTGTTGGCAGTTCCAGGAAGGCGCTTGTCGTTTCGGAGGGTCCTGCCGTTTTAAGCATGAGTGTTCCGGTTGCGGCGGCTCCCATCCGTTGTCGCGCTGTTTCAAGCGGGGCAGAGGCCCTTCCGGCGAGCATGCGGGTAAGAGGGACGACACCGGTGAGGGTGGAAAGGATGCAGCCTTTCCTAAATAGATATCCTGATCGGGCAGCCGCTGTGCTGCTGGCGGCAGGGTTTTCGAAGGGTTTCCGCATCCCGTGCACTTTGACTTCGGTTCCCCCCTTAGCTCGGAACTTACGGTCGGCCTTGCGGCATGCAGAGGTTGTTTCGGTTAAGTTGCAAAAAGAAATGGGGTTAGGATGTATGGGCGGCCCCTTTGGGGGGTTCCCAAGAAGGAGCCGAATTCGTTTCAGTTAATTCATCACCTGTCTTTCCCGAAAGGGGGGTCGGTGAATGACGCTATCGATCCACAGTCATGTTCGGTGTCTTACACGCCGTTTGACGCGGCGGTTTTCTGGGTTCGTCGTTATGGGCGCGGTTCGCTTATGGCGAAATCGGATGTTGAGTTCGCGTTTCGATTGTTGCCGGTACATCCGGACAGTTTTCGTTTCTTGGGTTGTCATTGGGAGGGCTCGTTTTACGTTGATAAGTGCCTTCCCATGGGGTGTTCCATATCTTGCGCTTTGTTTGAGCAGTTCAGTTCGTTCGTGGAGTGGGTGGTGCGGGATGTTTCCAGGGTCAATTCTGTCATCCACTATTTGGATGATTTTCTTTGTGTGGGTCCGCCAGCTTCCAGAGTGTGCGCAGTTTTGCTGGCCACTTTGCAACACGTTGCTGAACGTTTTGGGATTCCGCTGGCTTTGGACAAGACAGAGGGCCCGGCTTCGGTCATGACTTTCCTGGGTATCGTTTTGGACTCGGATGCAATGGAGTGCCGGCTGCCTGGGGACAAGCTTTTGGCCCTACAAGGGGAAATTGGTGGGGTGCTCGGCAAGCGGAAAATTCAGCTGCGGGCCTTACAGTCGTTATTGGGTAAACTGAACTTCGCTTGTCGCATCCTGCCAATGGGTCGGGTGTTTTGCCGCCGGTTGGCGGTGGCGACGACAGGGATTACTTCCCCATTACATTTTATTCGTTTGACTAGGGAGCATCGGGAGGATTTGCGGATTTGGCACATTTTTTTGGATTCGTTTAACGGACGGGCTTTGTGGATGTCTGGCCCGGTCAGCAATTTTGACTTGGAATTGTTCACGGATGCGGCGGCTTCCGGGGGTTATGGGGCCTTTTTTCAGGGGCGGTGGAGTGCGGCTCCGTGGCCTCCTTCCTGGGTGGCAGCGGGTTTCCTTCGTAACCTGGTTCTGTTGGAACTTTTTCCGGTGGTTTTGGCGGTCGAGGTTTGGTGTGAAAATTTTCGGAATCAGAAGGTTCGTTTTCATTGCGACAATTTGGGGGTGGTTCAGGTCATCAACCGGGTGTCGGCTGCCTCGCGGCCGGTGGTTGGCTTGCTTCGCCATTTAGTGTTGCGTTGCCTGCAGCTGAACGTTTTTATCCATGCGGTGCATCTCCCTGGGGTTGACAACACTTTGGCTGACGCTTTGTCTCGTTTTCAGTGGGACAAGTTCCGAGAGTTGGCGCCGGCAGCGGAGCACCGTGGGGTTCCTTGTCCCGACTGGCTGTGGGAGATTGCCTTGGGGTCGTATCAGGCTGGATCCGGCGGTCGGTGAGTGAGGCGACATGGTCTGCATACTCGACGGTCTGGCGGGAGTGGCTGGACCTGTTACAACAGGTCGATATTGATCCCTGGGGGCCGGAGGTGTGTGTGGCATTGCTGTACTATTTGGCGAGGAATTTGAAGCGGGGGGTGTCTGCTGCGGCGGTGGATCGTCGGTTGGCTGGTTTGGCCTTCTTTTTTAAGTTACAAGGGTGTCGGGATTTTACCAAAGATTTTTGGGTGCAACAGGCTATTCGGGGTTACCGTAGGGCTCATCGCCGTAGGGATTCCCGTCGCCCGGTGTCCTTCGAGTTGTTAGGATCTTTATTTACGCATTTGCGGTCTGTTTGTTCTTTGGACTTTGAAGTGGGCTTGTTTCGGGCGGCTTTTGCGGTGGCCTTCTTGGGGCGTTGCGTATTGGGGAGCTTGTTAGTCCATCCAAATCGGTGCTTGGGGGGTTGTTGGTGGATGATGTTGTGTGCTCGGGCGAATGGGTGGAGGTGTTCATCCGTCGGTCTAAGACGGACCGCTTGGGTCGTGGTGCGCGGGTTCGGTTTCTTGCCCTTCCAGGATCACTAGTGTGCCCGGTGCATGCGGTTCGAGAATTTTTGTCCCGGCGTCCGGTGGGTCAGGGGTCCTTTTTGATGCATGAAGATGGGTCCCCGTTAACTCGTTTTCAATTTGTGTCGGTTTTTCGGAAATGTTTACGGGATGTTGGTTTGGATGCGTCTTTGTATGCTTCACACTCGTTTCGGATTGGGGCTGCTACTGAGGCCGCCCGGTGGGGTTTGTCGGATGAGGCGGTGAAACGGATTGGTAGGTGGGATTCACAGAGATTTCGCCTGTACGTTCGCCCGCATCTGCTGGGGGACTAAGGGTGAATTCCGGGTTCTTTTGGTTGCTGGGGCTGGGGGAGTTTGTACTGTCTCTGTGATGTTTTTTTTTGTTCTTGTGGTAGTTTTTGTTCTTTTATTTCAGATGGAGCGGTTTGCCTGGTATGGATCCTGGGGCACTCCTACGTTTTTTGGGGGGCTCGGCGGGCGGATGTGAGGCCTAATGGCCGGCAGCTGGGATTGGCTAGGCAGGAGGCTTGTGTCCGATGGATAGGTGTGCCGGGGATGTTGTGGGGTCGTGTGGTACCTGAGGTGCGGCGTTTTGCATGCCTGGATAGACCGCCGGATGTTTTGGTGCTTCATGCGGGTGGCAACGATCTAGGGGTTAGGTCCATGCAGGAGCTGGTGCGGGATGTTAAGCTGGATTTTCTTCAATTACGACGGGATTATCCAGAGATGGTGTTGGTGTGGTCGGACATGGTAGCCCGGACCTCTTGGCGTTTGGCGCGGTCGGTGGAGCGGCTCAATAAGGCTCGGATCAAGGTCAACAAGGAGGTGGGGCACTTCTTTGTTCGGAATGGGGGGTTGGTGGTCCGGCACTTCGAGTTGGAGGTAGATACTTGGCGGTATCTGCGGAGTGATGGGGTTCATCTCAATGCGGTTGGCACGGATTTATGGTCTCTGGGTTTGCAGGACGGAGTTCAGAGAGCTGTTCGTTTGTGGTGGGGCACGCATGGGTAAGGGCTTACCCAGCGTGCTGTGGCGGTTGTTGGTCTTGGAGGCGGTTCTTATCTTGGAGGTACAGATAATGGTGTGGGAACCATCGGTGGTATGGTGTGCCCGGGGACATTCCAGTTAACCAAGGTTTAACTGGAAGGTGGTGGTGCTGCACTGCGGACGGTATGGTTGTCTCCGAGCTGGTTGGTTGCGGCTGGAGGCCTTTGTGTAATATGGTTGTCCGCAGGTGCATTTCAGATCATTTTTGTGGGGTGCCTTCGAAGACCAACAACAACAACTCTGTATGTTTCTGTTATAAGGAATGGTTGGTGTTAAAATGTTTGTTAATAAAAGGCCATGTTGGCCATTTACTCCAAAATCGGTGTCATGGTTTTTATTTAAGTATAGTAAGGGGGGGGGATTTGGATGACCTATCTCTGGTGCTCTAGTCAAGTAATGCCCGTAGCGAAAAAAGGAAAGGAAAATTAGCGCAGGGCAGGCATGACTAGGCCTAGAGTGGGAAGGAGAATAGAAAGGGTTAATGATGTGCCAGGGGGTGTGAAAAGTATAGCTGGGGGTGCTGGTTGGTGGAGGGAGAGCGTGGGTGGGCTCTGCCGCACCTTAGGGTGGGGTATCCCGGGGGGGGGGCATCATTCGGAGCTGGACGTTGGTGAGTGAGATTCCCTCCCGCCCTCCCATATTATAGGGAGTATTGTGTTCCTCTCGGGGGAAAAGGGGGTTATTTCGGTCTTGGGCGGTTGTTGGTCTTGGAGGCGGTTCTTATCTTGGAGGTACAGATAATGGTGTGGGAACCATCGGTGGTATGGTGTGCCCGGGGACATTCCAGTTAACCAAGGTTTAACTGGAAGGTGGTGGTGCTGCATTGCGGACGGTATGGTTGTCTCCGAGCTGGTTGGTTGCGGCTGGAGGCCTTTGTGTAATATGGTTGTCCGCAGGTGCATTTCAGATCATTTTTGTGGGGTGCCTTCGAAGACCAACAACAACAACTCTGTATGTTTCTGTTATAAGGAATGGTTGGTGTTAAAATGTTTGTTAATAAAAGGCCATGTTGGCCATTTACTCCAAAATTGGTGTCATGGTTTTTATTTAAGTATAGTAAGGGGGGGGGGGGGATTTGGATGACCTATCTCTGGTGCTCTAGTCATGCTAAAACAAAGGCCTACACCAATCACTTTTGTAATAATCTGGTGATCTGTCAACTTCTTTTGTTTGCATGTGTGTAATGCAGGAGAGCTACAGTATACCTAAACATACCTACTGATCTAAGGCATTTTTACTTACAGAATACCTGAGGTAGGAAAGTATAGGTGAAACAACCCTCTGGAGACACCAGATATTGAATGCACATGCTCAATTCAACTGCCAGATATGTGCGGTTCATTTAGTTCCAAATCAAAATTCAGACAAAATGTTTGCAATTCGGAGATTCGGATGTATCTGAATGTCTGAATTACAACAGTAACAAATTTCACCAAATCCAAAATACATTTTAAAGAAATACAACAAAGTTCATTAGTTGCATTTGGATGTTTGAAGCATGCGAATAGAAGTAATGAACTGAATTGTTTCGATAATAGCTGGTTGTTAAGGAGTGGCCAGCTGGTCACTGTGTCATTAGCAACCATGACTCATCTGCTGTCAGGTAACCCCAGGCCAAAATTAAAAAGAAAAATGCTGTGGGGTCCCCCCACCCCATGGCTAAGCTCACTCCAAAATAAAAAAAAAATGGCGTGGGGCCCAAAATCTGGCCAGGAAAAGGGGGGGCGAGCAAGTTCCCCCCTTTTGAACCATACCAGGCCACATGCCCTCAACATGGGGGGGCTCCCTCTCAAAGCACCTTGTCCCCATTATTTTATAAAGGAATATACACAAGGGCGTCTTCCCCACAACCATGGGTGGTGGTTCTGGGGGTCTGCAGGCAGGGGGCTTATCAGAATCAGAAAGGCCCCTTTACCATGAGGGCCCCAGATTCCACCACACCTATGTGAATGAGTATGAGGTACATAGTACTCATACTCATACACCACAAAAAGTATCAAAAATAAAATTACAAAGACAGTTTTTGACAGGTCCTTTATAAAAAATAAACCCCCCCCAAAAAAAAACAACATCCCCCAAACTAAATCCAGTGCCAATCATGATGAACACCGGCCACTGACCTGAAAAACTTGCTTCCCAGCGACTGAAAGCTTCGATTCCAATTGTTAGAAAATAAACAAAGAGGTTGGGTCACCAATGACAGCATGTGACCCCGCCCCTCTGTTTATTTATGGGTGCTAGGCACCCGCCAACAGCTCTGGTTCCCAGTGCCGATGGTAAATAGACAAAAGGGGTGGGTTACCCACTGTTTTTATTTATGTTTTACGGCTACAATCACCTCAAGCACCCTTTTTTGGTGAATGAGTTGGAGTAATATGTACCCCAGACTCATTTACACTGGTGGGGCCAGGATCTGGGGGGCCCCTTTTTAAAGGGGGCTTCCAGATTTTTATAAGTCCCAGCCTGCACACCCCCACAAGCACCACCAAGGGTTGTGGGGAAGAGGCCCTTGTCCCTATCAACATGGGGACAAGGTGCTTTTGATAGGAACCCCCTGCCCCAAAGCACCCCTCCCCCCCAAGGTGAGAGCATGTGGCCTGGTATGGTTTGGGGGGGGGGGCTTGCTCCTCCCCCCTTTCCTAGCCTGCCTAGCTGCATTCTCGGACAAGGGTCTGGTATGGATTTTGGGGGGGACCCCCACGCTGTTTTTAATTTTTTGTTTACTGTCAGCAAGGAATCCCTCCCGCTGTCAGCAGATGAGTCATGGTTGTTAAGGAGCTGGCCATCCCCTTGCTCCCTAACAAACATCTATTCTTAACAATGAATTTGGATCAATTTTTGGTTCTATTCAAATACTTCTGAAACATTTGAAAATGAAACAAAATTAGTAACTTAACAAACTGATACAAATTTTTTGTTCTACACGTGTCTACCAATCACCCAATGAAAGCAGGACCATAGACATACCTTACCATCATAATCGTTCATTTGAATGCAAAGAGGCAGGAGCTCACTGATTGACTTTCTCAGTTGTCTATAACATTGCAGAGAGAAAGGAGATGGCTGGTTAGACTTAGAGTGATCTCCTCAATCATTCATGTAAATACAGAGAGTGATGGAGACCAGTTGGACGCGAATGATCTTCTCAATCATTCATGTGACTGGAGGGAGGAGATCACCTGTGCTGGCGGATGCAGCGGAATGATTTGAGCTAAGGTACCAGAACGATTTTAAAACAACCTTTTCACTAGGAAACAAAGTTCCAATAAAGGTAACCTATAAAAGAATAACAATAATTATATTTATTTGATTTGCTGCACTTGACTTAAATTTTCACTCTCTTGCAAATCTACATCTGCTACTGGAATCTGGAAACTTCCAGGTCTGTCAGATGCCTGCAGCCCCACTGCATCTTCTGGTTCAACTTGCTGGCCGCCATGCTACTAGTGTGTCCCTGTCTAGTGAGAGGTCACTTGCTGTAAGTCCTTCCATTTGGCTAGAGCTACATAGGATTTGTAGTAGTTCAGTGATGCTACTAAAATTGGCAGGAGTACCAACTGATCACCAAATAAATGGAGTAAGGGGCTTAAGCAACTAGCTCAGGGAGAACCACAGTGATAACACTGGTTTTGTAACCTGTCCGATCAACCCCTCTACTAACTCAGCTGCCAGTGGATCAGAGGCTCCCCATAGACATCTCATCATTGTTCAATCCATCAAAAAAATGGCCAGGCTGGCTGACCTTTAGACGTTTCTTTGGATATCCAAAGATATGAGATAGAGTCTCATGAAAGCCCACCCTGACACACTTTTCCTCACCTTTTTCTATGCTTCCACATGGTTCTATTCCTCCATCAGAGCTGGAAGTCAAACCCTGTGTAACTTCTAGGTCACATATCCCCCCCATGAACGGAGAAACCAGACATCTGCAGAGGGCTCAGATGGCATGGGGAAGTGTCAGGAGTTGGACGGTGGGATTTCAAAAATTATGTAACTTTGTCCTACAGCAGGAGAGGGCAACTGCGGCCCTCCAGCTGTTATGGAACTACATGTCCCATGAGGCATTTAAAGCTGACAATTGCATCATGACTCACAGAGACATGATGGGGCTTGTAGTTCCACAACAGCTGTAGGGCCATAGTTTGCCCACTCCTGTCCTAAAGTGACAGAATCTATTACAGTCACTAGTAAGATTCTAGAGTGCCTTGTGAAAGAGACAGGAGAAAAAAAACAATAAAAAAGACGTCAGGGCTGGTGCTTCCACTAGGCAAACTAGGCAGCCGCCTAGGGTGCACTGCCACCTAGCACTGGCCGGCACTCTCTTTGTGTGGCCTATAAACCTCTTGTATGAATTCTTCATTTCTTTGCAGAGATCCCCTCTCCTCATACACAGGGAATGATGGTATCTTTACTCTGCACAATTGTCTCACAGTCTGTCCACACAAATGACCATTTAGTACCTTCTTCTACACAGCTGAAGTGGTGTGCTCAGGTTGCAGGGTTAACCCTATGTGATGTGTATGAGAGGAAAACGGTGTAGTGCTGGGAGGCCACCTGTCCTCACTGAGAGCCGCAGCCTTAACTCTGCACTGGAGCCATCAGAGGAGAGCCTAGCCTGGGAGAATGGCGGGTCATAGAGGTGATGGGAGGAGAAGGGGGGTGGACAATGATCAGGGTGAGGGGAGCGGATACTGTTTGATCACGTGGGACGTTGCCACATCATGAATGATCCTTAGGCTGAGGGGAGGAAGAAAGGACAGAGGAAGATGCCGGGTGTCTGGGGCCAATGTAGCAGCTGAGCTGCGGCTCCTTCCAGTGTTCCTCTCAGACTAAGTCCCTTACTGTAAGCCGACTGGTGGCTGCTGATCACCATAGAGTTTTGTAACTATCTTTTTTTCTCCTTTCTCTGGTTGGTTAATAAATGTATTTATATTTGGTTAATATATATTTTTTCTTTAATATTGTTGCTGGTGACATCTTAAAGCACTTATTTTTGCAAACTAAAAGAAATGTAGCAGTTTCATGTTTTGTTGATTCAATATTTTCTACTGTTTTTAATTTATTTTTTTCTTGGGGGGGCACATGTAACTGGTCTTACCTAGGGCGCAAAATAGTCTGGCACTGTAAGAAGTTACCCAGACGAGGAGCTATGTGGAATCTGGCTGCAGCAGAATACATACAATTCTGTAAATTGAAAGGACCTTCTAACTTTAATGTGGCTGTGGTGTTCCCCGCCTTGCATTAACAGGTCACTGAATTACTCCACTTTTTATTGCTCTTGGAATTGCTCTTTAAGGCATATCTCCCAGTGTGTCATAACAGAAACTGCATTTTTCCATCTTCGATAATCCCCCTCCTACACTTTCTTACATCAGTTTATTGCAAGATTTGGTCCAGAGATCTTTTCTATGATTTGGCAGACAGGCTGTCCTTTCTATGAGTTAGAAGAGATATTCAAATCTGACAATAAAGTATCTAATTCCGTGAACAAAAATGTAATATATTGCAGCTTATCAGACCTTAGATGTGGCAGCTGCATTAGTTTTCTTTTTATAGATCTTTTTTCCTTTGTTTTCAATTGGTGATCTTTCCAGTAATGCACTTTCTGTCCTAGGATGAGATTGTTCACTCACTGTATTCACACCTCCCACTTCTCTTTTCTCTATATAATGGGTCAAAGTGTTTTGTAATGCACAGAAAGATCTGGGAACAATGCTAACTGATACCAGCACAGCATAGGCAGAGAGCACAGGTAATAAGTGTTTTCTATACTGTACATCTGTTCCATAAGTGCAGAAACCCAGTGCTATACTGGGCAGCACAGTGGCTAAATGGTTAGCACTTCTGCCTGGCAGTACTAGCGTCAGTTCAAACCACAGCACCACCTGCCTGGAGTTTGCATGTGCTCCCTGTGCCTGCGTGGGTTTCCTCCCACACTCCAAAGACATGCTAGTAGGTTAATTGGCTCCTGCCTAAATTGGCCCTAGTATGTGTATGTATGAATGTAAGTTAGGGACCTTAGATTGTACGCCCCTTGAGGGTTAGGGACTGATGTGAATGTACAATATATATGTATGCATATGCAATTTATTGCATAAATTGACAACTCTATATAAATACCATAAATAAAGATGCAGTAGACTAGCTGCAAATGAAGCCACATATTGTGGTGATATCATCCTCTACCTATTGCACCATATTACACTCCCAATTTTCTGAGATGGGAACAAGGGACACCTATTGGCAAAAAGATGTAGGCATAGGACACAACCTTTGCCACGCACCCTGAAGGAGAATTATAAAAAAAAAATGATTGGTTAAACCCACAAGTGCTCTTTTTTAGCACTCTTATTGCTTTACATTGGCTTTTGACATTTAAATATGCAGCAATTTATAAATTGGATGAAAGTCTTAGCCCTGTAAAATAATTTTTGATTGATAAATAGTACCTTTTATATACAGCTACAGCATATAGATCAGACCAAAATGAGGGATAAATGAGGAGGAAAGAGGGACAGATTTACTTTGTTCCAAATGAGGGGAAGCCTCTCAAAATCAGGGACAGTTGGGAGCTATGCACATACGTTTATGTAAACTTTCACACGTTTCTGTCCTGTAGGGGAATTTTAAGATTTCTGCTCTCGGTACATGTCACCAAAGACTTTCTTAGCTAGTCATGTGTGGAAGCCCAAAGGCTCTGTACAGGAGCCACAAAAGTCATGCTTGGAATTCCCCAGGCTTTCTACAGAAGCCACAAGACTCTTATACAGAAGCCCCCAGGCTTCCCACAACAACTTCAAGAGTAATGTGTGGAAGTCCTATGTGGAGATCATTAGGCACCATACAGCAACCATGGAAGTCAAATATAGAAGTCCCCAGACTCCTTACAGTAGCCACAAGAGGCATGTAAGCAAGTCCTCAGGCTTCCTACAGCAGCCACAAGGTGCATGTTTGGAAGTTCTCAGGCTCCCTACAGAAGCCACAAAAGTCACAATTGAAGTACCAGGGTTTCCTACAGCTACAATAGTTATGTGTGGGAGTCCCCAGGCTCCTTACAGCAGCCACAGGGGTGCTGTATGGGAGTCTCTAGGGTCCTTATAGCAGCCACAAGAGGCATGTATGGAAGTTCCAAGGCTCCCAACAGCAACCACAAGAGTCATGTTCGGAAGTCCTTATGATCCCTAGATTGGCATAGTGGGAGTTCCCACTTGGGCTTCAACCAGTGCCCAGCTCAGGGAAAAGTGCTTGAGGGCCGCTGGATTTCTCTGGGTTACCCTAAGCTCTGCACAGCCAGGCAACATGCATTTTCCACATGTTCTCTCAGAGTCATTACAACAGTCGTTGAGCTTGTTTTTGTTGTTTTAGGTTAACAACTTGGACGGGTTCTAGTGGTATATGGGATGCCCGAGGAACTGTAAAACTTTGAGGACAACTTCTTCAGCACCTGTAAAAAATGTGGAACAAAAACCAGCAAGCAGCACTGAGTCCCCTTTGGTGAACCTCCTCAGATCACAGATGAAACTCTCCTCATCCACCTGGCTGTCCTGAGAGTATCCCTGGGCAAGGGTTTCCAAGATCTACAGCTGAAATGAGAACTAGTTGTGTATTGCACCTGGCCACCGCCTCCCTTCTGTGGCCCAAGGTGTGTAGAAGTACTCACACTGCCCTTTTCCTGTAGCTTAGTGGTTTGCAGTTGCTGTCAGGCCTTACGCTGGGCTGGCTCCTTCTCTGCTTACAGGCTGTCCTCCCTAGGATACTTTAGGCCCCCTCCCAGGCTCCACACTCCAGCACCTTCCTTCAGTCTATCTTCCACCTGACTCCAACAACAACCCTGTGTTCAGGATCTCTCTTACATTTCAAGGCTGTCCAGTCACCATGCCAGGCCTCCTGCCTGGAGATTGGCCAGGTTCCCCTAAACATGCAAATCCAACCCCCCTCTTCCAGAATGTTCCAGCAGTCTCTATAAGGGTGGGAGGGCTCCAGAAGCCCTGGTCTGTAGAGCCTCCCAGCCTTACTGAGGTACCCTCAATGCCTCACTACCAGGCTGACTCATCCCAGGCTTCTAACAAACCTCTGACTTACTACAAAATTCCTATCTACCTAAAGGGTGCTAAAGTTATACACCCCCAAACAATTATCTTTTCACTTTAAGAATTACTATAATTTAATTGCAATGAGACTCATGTACATGATTAATTTAATCTTATTGTTATAAATCAGCCTGGTATTGAACCTGAACTTTTTCCACACAAAGTAAAGTAACAGATTTACTTTACTATGTGGACCTTAGGGGTACTTACCTTCCCCAAATGCCTCTCCTGCCCAACCCTCAGCCATCCCACTCAAGAAATACCCTTCTGGTGACACTTCCCTTCTGTTGGCTAGCCATCCACAATGTAGGATGGCCAATCACCAGGTTCGGCACTGCCACATGGGAGCAGAGGGAGAATGTGCATAACTCTGTGTATGTTTCCATTTGTTTAGAAGTTACAGAATGGCCAATAAATGAACTAGTATGGGGCAATTTTCAGGATACAGACATTTCATATAACATTGTGGTAAATTAGCAAAAAAACATAGACCATGATCTATTTATACATTTTTTGACAGAGCTTGCTCCCATCATTCACTTCACACATTTTTCCAATTGAATCCAATTAGAAAAATGTGTGAATTTTGGGAGAAAGCTGCATTTTTTACAAATCAAAACAAATGTGTTTAGTACTTTCTGAAAATGGAATGAACCCATGACCTAACAAGATCAGGTGTCAGCTTTTACCTAATCTATACAAAAACAATTATCTGTGCACCCCTTGTAGCCCACAGTAGTTCCAATGAGCCTATGCAAATAGTGTCCTCCTCAAGGCTAATATTTACATCTCCAACCTCCTCGCCACATGGAAACGGCCAGTTCTCTATACGGGTCACTGCATTGTCCATCGCAGTTAGCCCCTATTCTCCGCACTCTACAGAAGTGGAAATATTCCGGGAGAGCTCAGGACAGTATATTGTACATTCACATCAGTCTCTGCCCTCAAGGATCTTACAAGCTAAGGTCCCTAACTCACATTCATACATACACATACTAGGGCATGCCTTTGGGGTGTGGGGGGAAATCCATGCAGGCACAGGGAGGATATGTAAACTCCAGAATCAAGGTGGATAGTGGAATCCACACAATTATCAAAATTCAGCTGGTCTCTGCTGAGCCTTTCGATCCATCTATGGCCAGCTTATGGCCTGGTTCACACCTATGTGTGTTGCACTTGATGCATTTACTGGAGCATTTTGTGGTGCATTTTTGAACATATACTTTTTTGATTCATTAGAGGAGCTGGTACACACAATGATGGACATCAAAACTCCTAGGTGGCCAGGAACATAGTTGGGAGATCTTACTGTTGAGAGCACCCAGGACACACAAAAAGACAGGAGCTGACTCCAGAATCCACCTACAGTTGCAAGAAAAAGTATGTGAACCCCTTGGGATTACGTGGAGTTCTGCATGATTTGGGCATAAAATGTGCTCTGAACGTCATCTAAGTCACAACAATAGAAGAACACAGTCTGCTGAACATAATACTACACAAACATTAGATGTTGCCATGGTTTAATTGCACATAACATGTAAACATTCACAGTGCAGGGAGGAAAGTATGTGAACCTTTGGACTTAACTGGTTGACCCTCCTTTGGCAGCAATAACCTCAACCAAACGTTTCCTGTAGTTGTAGATAAGACCTGCACAACGATCTGGAGTAATTTTGGACCACTCCTCTCCACAAAACTGTTTCAGTGTAGCAATGTTCTTGGGATGTCTGGTGTGAATCCCTCTCTTAAGGTCATGCCACAGCATTTCAATCGGGTTGAGGTTAGGACTCTGACTGGGCCACTCCAGAAGGCGTATTCTGTGCTGTTGCAGCCATTGTTTTGTTAAATTACTTGTATGCTTTGGGTCATTGTCCTGTTGCATCACCCATCCTCTGCGGAGCTTCAGTTGGCGGACAGATGGTCGTACGTTTTCCTGCAAAATGTCTTGATAAACTCTGGAATTCATTTTCCCATCAATGACAACAATCCGTCCAGGCCCTGAGGCAGCAAAGCAGCCTCAAACCATGATGCTCCCTCCGCCATGTTTTACAGTGGGGATGAGGTTTTGATGTTGGTGTGCTGTGCCTTTTTTTCTCCACACATTGAGTTGTTTGGGAAGAACACACAACACTATCTTGGTTTTATCTGTACACAGCATATTTTGCCAGTAGTGCTGTGGAACATCCAGGTGCTCTTTTGCAAACTTCAAACGTGCTGCAATATTCTTTTTGGACAGCAATGGCTTCCTCCGTGGTGTCCTCCCATGTACTCCATTCTTGTTTGTTTTCCTTATTGTAGATGTGTCAACAAAAATGTTAGCATGTGCTAGAGATTTCTGTAGGTCTTTAGCTGACACTCTGGGATTCTTCTTTACCTCATGCAGTATTCTGCGCTGTGCTCTTGCAGTCATTTTTACAGGACGACCACGCTTAGAGAGAGTAGCAACAGTGCTAAACTTTCTCCATTTGTAGACAGTCTGTCTTACCGTGGACACATGAACATCAAGGCTTTTGGAGATACTTTTGTAACCCTTTCCAGCTTCATGCAAGTCAACAATTCTTGATCGTAGGTCTTCTGAGAGCTCTTTTCTGCAAGGCATGGTTCACATCAGACAGTGCTTCTTGAAACCAGTAAACCCGAAACAGGTGTGTGTTTTTTAAGGGCAGGACAGCTGTCAGCAACACATCCAATATCATCACACTGATTGGAGTCAAGGTTGGCTCACTCCTGGCTCCAATTAGCTCTGGGAGAAGTCATTAAGCTAGGGCCTCACATACTTTTTTCTCCCTGCACTGTGAATGTTTACATGTTATGTGCAATTAAACCATGGCAACATCTAATGTTTGTGTAGTATTATGTTCAGCAGACTGTGTTCTTCTATTGTTGTGACTTAGATGACGTTCAGAGCACATTTTATGCCCAATTCATGCAGAACTCCACGTAATCCCAAGGGGTTCACATACTTTTTCTTGCAACTGTATAAGCAAAGCATTATTTTTCATTGGACTGACCCTTTAAAATCCCCCGCCTTCCAAGTTATCAGAGCTCTTTAACCGGTTCTGCACCGCCCTATAGCAGAAATACTGCTACAGGGCGGCACGGGTGCACAAAATCAGGTATATACAGTCAGGTCCATAAATATTGGGACATCGACACAAGTCTAACATTTTTGGCTCTATACACCACCACAATGGATTTGAAATGAAACAAACAAGATGTGCTTTAACTAAAGACTGTCAGCTTTAATTTGAGGGTATTTACATCCAAATCAGGTGAACGGTGTAGGAATTACAACAGTTTGCATATGTGCCTCCCACTTTTTAAGGGACCAAAAGTAATGGGACAGAATAATAATCATAAATCCAACTTTCACTTTTTAATACTTGGTTGCAAATCCTTTGCAGTCAATTACAGCCTGAAGTCTGGAACGCATAGACATCACCAGACGCTGGGTTTCATCCCTGGTGATGCTCTGCCAGGCCTCTACTGCAACGGTCTTCAGTTCCTGCTTGTTCTTGGGGCATTTTCCCTTCAGTTTTGTCTTCAGCAAGTGAAATGCATGCTCAATCGGATTCAGGTCAGGTGATTGACTTGGCCATTGCATAACATTCCACTTCTTTCCCTTAAAAAACTCTTTGGTTGCTTTTGCAGTATGCTTTGGGTCATTGTCCATCTGCACTGTGAAGCGGCGTCCAATGAGTTCTGAAGCATTTGGCTGAATATGAGCAGATAATATTGCCCGAAACACTTCAGAATTCATCCTGCTGCTTTTGTCAGCAGTCACGTCATCAATAAATACAAGAGAAGCAGTTCCATTGGCAGCCATACATGCCCACGCCATGACACTACCACCACCATGCTTCACTGATGAGGTGGTATGCTTAGGATCATGAGCAGTTCCTTTCCTTCTCCATACTCTTCTCTTCCCATCACTCTGGTACAAGTTTATCTCGGTCTCATCTGTCCATAGGATGTTGTTCCAGAACTGTGAAGGCTTTTTTAGATGTCGTTTGGCAAACTCTAATCTGGCCTTCCTGTTTTTGAGGCTCACCAATGGTTTCCATCTTGTGGTGAACCCTCTGTATTCACTCTGGTGAAGTTTTCTCTTGATTGTTGACTTTGACACACATACACCTACCTCCTGGAGAGTGTTCTTGATCTGGCCAACTGTTGTGAAGGGTGTTTTCTTCACCAGGGAAAGAATTCTTCGGTCATCCACCACAGTTGTTTTCCGTGGTCTTCCGGGTCTTTTGGTGTTGCTGAGCTCACCGGTGTGTTCCTTCTTTTTAAGAATGTTCCAAACAGTTGTTTTGGCCACGCCTAATGTTTTTCCCATCTCTCTGATGGGTTTGTTTTGTTTTTTCAGCCTAATGATGGCTTGCTTCACTGATAGTGACAGCTCTTTGGATCTCATCTTGAGAGTTGACAGCAACAGATTCCAAATGCAAATAGCACACTTGAAATGAACTCTGGACCTTTTATCTGCTCATTGTAATTGGGATAATGAGGGAATAACACACACCTGGCCATGGAACAGCTGAGAAGCCAATTGTCCCATTACTTTTGGTCCCTTAACAAGTGGGAGGCACATATGCAAACTGTTGTAATTCCTACACCGTTCACCTGATTTGGATGTAAATACCCTCAAATTAAAGCTGACAGTCTGCAGTTAAAGCACATCTTGTTCGTTTCATTCCAAATCCATTGTGGTGGTGTATAGAGCCAAAAATGTTAGACTTGTGTCGATGTCCCAATATTTATGGACCTGACTGTATATGTGATTTTGCAGTTCCGGGTAGGGGGCGAGCGAACACGTGCCCTACCCACGCCGCCATTCGCAGCCTCGGCTATCCCAATCAGTGATTTTCCACCGTCTCCCGATGATCTCCGAGTATTACCGACGGGGGAGAGACCTGTATGTAAACAATACAGTTCTCTCCCGTCAGCTCCTGCACACTGCTTTGTATGGCACTGCATAGCAGAGCCATACAAAGCAGTGTGCTTAAAGTGAAACACACAGCACACATAGTAAACCAGCACACTGTTAACCCTTTGATCGCCCCACGTTAACCCCTAACTGCCCAGTGCCATTAGTACAGTGTCAATGCTTTTTATTAGCACTGATCACTGTATTAGTGTCACTGGGGATCAGGGGCAGACTGACCATTTAGCCACTCGGGCACTGCCCGAGGTCAATAGGGGGCCCCATGAGATGCCCCTGGTACCTTTCATAGGCTTTTTTGGGTGTGGTATGAGTGTGGGCGAAGACACAGGGGCCCCAGGATTTCCTATTACCCGGGGGCCCTATGAGTTGTCAGTCTGCCCCTGCTGGGGATGTCAGTGACACCAAGTCAGTTCCCTCCAGTGTCAGAATGCTCGCTGCAGTCCCACTAATAAGTCGCTGATCGCCGCCATTACTAGTAAAAAAAAAATTATTAAAAACAAAATTCCAGTATATATACCGCCATTTGTAAATGCTATAACTTTTAAAAAACAAAATTCCAGTATATATACCGCCATTTGTAAACGCTATAACTTTTAAAAAACAAATTCCAGTATATATACCGCCATTACAATCTAGAAGGGACGGGATAGTGGTACAGGAGGAGATAGCTGTGGGGGATGGAGTGGTAGGAAGAGTGGAGGAGGTCGGTCAAGTTAGCAGGGGGTAGGCTTCCCTGAAGAGATGGGTTTTCAGGGTGCGCCTAAAGGAGAGGAGAGTAGGTGATAACCCGATGGGTTGGGGAAGGGAGTTCCAGAGGATGGGTGACACCCGGGAGAAGTCCTGGAGGCGGGCATGGGAGGAGGAGACCAGCGAACTAGAGAGAAGGAGGTCTTGTGAGGAGCGGAGTGTGCGTGCTGGGCGGTACTTGGATATTAGGTCGGTGATGTAGTTCGGGGCAGTATGGTGGACAGCTTTGTACGTCAGTGTTAGGATTTTAAATTTGAACCGTTGCGCAATCGGAAGCCAGTGGAGGGATTGGCAGAGGGGGGTGGTGGAAACGGAGCGGTTGGAAAGGTGAATGAGTCTGGCAGCCGTATTCAGGATCGACTGAAGCGGGGATAGCCAGCGGCGAGGCAGGCCAGTGAGGAGGGAGTTGCAGTAGTCGAGTCGTGATATGATGAGGGAGTGGATGAGCTGTTTAGTGGTTTCTGGGGTTAGGCGATGTTGTGGAGGTGGAGTCTGCACGAGTTTGTTAAAGATTGGACTTGGGGCTGGAAGGATAGGTTGGAGTCCAGAATGACACCAAGTACTCTGGCCTGCAGGGCGGGTTTGATATTGGCGTTGTTGGATGTGATGGAGAAGTCAATGGGGGGTGGGGTTCGGGCTGGGGGGAAGACAAGAAACTCGGTTTTGGAGAGATTCAGTTTAAGGAAGTGGAGCGACATCCAATCTGATATGTCGCTCAGTAGGTGTGTGATTCGGGCAGAGACTGAGGGGGTGAGGTGGGGGGTTGAGAGATAGATTTGTGTGTCGTCGGCATAGAGGTGGTAGTTGAAGCCGTGAGAGTGTATGAGTTGGCCAAGGGAGGAGGTGTAGATGGAGAAGAGAAGGGGCCCGAGGACAGAGCCTTGAGGGACCCCAACAGAGAGGGGGAGTGAGGGGGAGGTGGTAGCATTATAGGTAATGCTGAAAGAGCGTTGTGACAGGTAGGATGAGAGCCAGGAGAGAGCAGAATCTCTGAGGCCGAGGGAGTGTAGTATTTTGAGGAGGAGGGGGTGGTCAACTGTGTCGAAGGCCGCAGAGAGGTCAAGGAGTAGGAGCACTGAATAGTGGCCATTAGCTTTGGCGGTTAGAAGGTCGTTGGAGAGTTTGAGTAAGGCGGTTTCGGTGGAGTGTAGGGGACGGAAGCCGGACTGTAGGGGATCGAGGAGGTTGTTGTCGTTGAGGTGAGAGCATAGGCGGGTGTAGACGAGGCGCTCGAGGAGTTTAGATGTAAGTGGGAGCAGGGAGATGGGTCTGAGGTTGTTCGGGTCATTGGGGTCCAGGGAGGGCTTTTTAAGTATGGAGGTGATGTGTGCATGCTTCAGTGGGGAGGGGAAAGTGCCGGAGGAGAGGGAGAGATTAAAGATGTGGGTGAGGGAGCGTAGGATGGAGGGGGAGGGAGGTCGTAGGAATTGTGAGGGGATAGGGTCGAGGGGGCAGGTGGTGAGGCGGGCATCAGAGATCCCCTCATGTTTTGCATTGTATTGGTATTGTTCTGTCACATGTTCTGTCCCCCTTTGTAATGTACAGCGCTGAGTGAACTATCGGCGCTTTATAAATACTGTATAATAATAATTTGTAAACGGTATAACTTTTAAAAAACAAATTCCAGTATATATACCGCCATTTGTAAACACTATAACTTTTACGTAAACCAATTTACACGTTTTGGGATTTTTCTTTTAGCAAAGACATGTAGCACAATACATTTTAGCCTAAATTTGACAAAAATTTATTTTTTTTTTGTTTTTTTTTTTACTGGATTGGTTTTATAGTAAAAAGTCAAAAATGTTTTATTTTCAAAATTGACAGTCTTTTTTTAGTTTATAGCGCAAAAAATTTAAAAAACGCACAGGCGATCAAATACCACCGTAAGGAAGCTCTATTTGTGGGGGAAAAAAAGAATGTAAATTTAATTTGGGTGCAGAGTTGCATGACTGCGCAATGGTCAGTTAAAGTAACGCAGCGCCGTATCACAAAAATAATGGCCTGGTCAGGAAGGGGTGGAATCCTCTGGAGGGCAAATGGTTAAATAGAACAAAAAGTTTATTAGAAAAACAAAAAACCTTAAACAACAAAAGAAGTCAGCACTGTATGTTACGGTCAGCAGATGTTGAAAAACATTCCCGTAAAAAAAAACAAAACACAAGAACACAGTAGAAGTTAAAGAACATGATGTATTTTGTGGGCAGCGGGACGTTTCACTGAGCAAATGGGAACTTATTTATTTTGTGAGAACCAATTGTTCAGTATCATGGCAAGCCCTGAAGAAACTGGATGGACTCTCCCAGGAGGATCTGACTCTGCTGATGCCAAGTGACAACTCACCCATACTGGAATGCCAGCAAACCCTGGGGACTGACTTGTGCAAGCAACCATCTTTTTATGAACGTCAAGGGGAGGTGGGAGTGTCCAATCAGAGAAACATACGTGACTCACATGTGTCTTTCGGCTAATTGGCTGGGAAGCTACAGATCACTGAACCAAACCATGTTTTTAAGCATTATTCCACTTTTAGGAAGGGTTTCCATAACAGTGCAGGGAAATAAAAGATATCATTTTCACCAGTCATTTTAAAGGGGACCTTGCTGTTTTCAGCAGCTGAGAGCTATATGGTAGTCCCCCATCCTAGGCCTACCCAAAAAAATGAAAAAAAGAGGAAAAAATTGGATTCTGGTTTCCGGCCCATTCATCTAGGTGATGTCACTCCTTTCGCAAGGTCCGCTCGGAAGCTGAGGGTTTCACATCTTGTAAGAATGAGCTCCTGCGCTGTGTAAGAGATCTGGGAACAGGCTTGTAGCTAGGGTCTAAGGTAAGTATATATATATATTTTTTTTTTATTGTGCTTTATTAGGCCTAACAATTAGGGAATGTGAAGTGATTACCATAAAGCTCCGTTCACACCAATGCGTTTTTTAGTGCTTTTTGCAGAAACGCACTACAGTCCATTTAACATGGTTTCCTATGGAACATGTTCCCATCTATGCTTTTTTGAGCTGCTGCATTTTTGGAAAGGGTCAGGGACTTTTTTAAAAGCAAAAAGCAACGTTTTTGCTACAAAAGAGTTTAATGGAGAATCTGCTGAAATGCATGGTAGTGCATTTTTGCCGCGTTTTGCATTTTTATTCTGCCCAGCAAAAAAAAAAAAAATCCACTTTAAAGAAAGAAAAAAGTTGAACAAAACTCATGTAGAAAAATACAAAATGAACTGCGAAAAACTGCAAAATGGACAAAAAGCAAACTGCATAGGTGTGAACAGAGCTTAAAGGCCGGTTCACACCACAAATATGCACTCCAGATGGTTTGAAGATGCATTTTTGCTTACAATTCACACCGCAAAAACGCATGACTGGGTTCTTGTAAGCTCGAAAAAGCAGGGCCCTCGAACCCCTCGTGTATTGTTTTGTTACTGTATTGTCCCCCACTATAATGTACAGTGCTGAGCAAACCTTTTGGCGCTATATAAATCCTGTATTATAATAACTATTTCTGGGGAAATTGTGTGAAGTGTTCTTGCCTCCACCAGTAGCCTACAACTGTAGTGGGTGGAGTGGCTTGTCACTCTGCTGCCTGCTCACACACCTGGGTTCCTATGGCAACTCACTCTACAGCAAGGGCAGAGAAGAGCGGTCAAAAACAAACTGCTCCAACTTGCTCACTTCACTGGCGGTGGCCATCTTCAAACGGTTGTAGTTTAAAAGTTATAAATCCTACACCAAAGAGCTTTATATTTGAGAATCACAAGACCCAGACCTACATTGTGATGCATAGTGTGTCTCTGAAATATTAAAAATGAAGGCGCAGTTTAGAAATTGTCCTTCAAATTTGAGGTGGTTAGAGTGAAGCTTCAATGAATGTCAATGGGTGGCGTGAGTTGCACACAAACAGTCATATTGTGAAAACTATCAGGACTATGGCTTAGCCGTGGACATTTTTAGTGGCAGCAGGGATAGCTGAACGTTTTGATATATGATTTGTGTAGGTGGGCTTGAAAATGAGGGAGTGATGGCAGTTTAGAAATCATGTCCTGATTTTTTCAGCTCACACTCTAGCTTTTGTCAGCTCCCACTCTAGTTTTGAACATTCTGCCATTCATTCCTATGGGACCAATTTCATCACAAAACGCCGATATTTCATGAACCATTCAGCGAAACGTTCCACAAAGTAATAGCGCACCAATCAGGAACAAGCCCCACGTTTCGGTATATTACTGTCTATGTGTAAAAACTGTGGGAGGAGTTAGGGTGGTAAATTTGGCTATAATAATAAAAATATATATGTGAGATAACAGTAAGTGGTCTTGCCATGCAAGAACACTTAATAATATAGCTCAGCTGCTATGACACCAACCACCACTTATAAAAACCACCCCCCACACCTACTGTTAAAATAATAATAAAGCACTTAAATTTGGGATCTAAATGGCTATAGCAGTTTATTTAAACAACATCAATACCAAAAACATACATACATTTTTTATCGTATGTAAAACCATAACAAAAATTACCGCAAATTATAGGTATTTGAAGGTGCTGAAAACTAATACCCAGCTGTATCTGACACCATCTTACAAATTAAGACCCCCAGCCTCACAAACACCGGCTCGGGGACAACGCCTTCCTAAATCACCAATCCAAAAACCCATTCCTGCTGTGCTTAGTAGGGAAGGTACACCCATACCTAAGACAAGCCCAACCCTATTTTAAACGGTTTACCGTCGCCACCTTCAAAAACCTTGATACCTCTGCCCCCTGCTATGACAATACCCAAAAAAAACCCAAAGCAATGCGCCCAATGTCAGCATTCTGAACTGCCGCCTAACGCCAACCCCAAAACCAACGCAACCCGAAAAAGGGGAAGGTGGGTGGGAGAAGCTCCTCTAACACTGCCTGTGCTTGGAATGGTGATACAAGAAAGACCACCTCCCCACGATCCCCCAATAAGGTAAGGCTGTCAATATTTAAAACACGACCCCACTTAACCCTCTCTCTCCCACAGCCCTGCATCAGGAAACCCAGTCATGCAGGCCTTTCACTAATGTTGTCCATAAGTTACCGGTCTGATGCTCTTCAGATACTTTCCTGCATGCATAATACATTTTCAGTGTTTCCTTTTTTTCCCCCCAAGATTTCCTGGGTTTTTTCTAATTACTGATGCGTTCTGGTGCATCTCCTAGATTGTAAGCTCCCAGGATCAGGGCCCTCCTAACCCCCTTGTATTGTTGCTGTATTGTCTCCCGTTATATTGTAAAGCGCTGAGCAAACTGTTGGCGCTATATAACTCCTGTATAATAATAAAAAACATTTTGACACAATCCAGTACAGTTCTGTACAGAAAAAATGCAGCACGTTCTACTTTTTTTTCTGTACTAGAACCAGTTCTAAACTGGTGTGAACTATGCCATTATAACCCATATAATCTACTGTCCATGCATTTTTGATGCAGTAAAAAAATGCACTTGACTTTATGTGGTGTGGACCGGGCCCAAAGGTCTTAGTTGCTGCAGACTGCACGATCCACTCAGACCTTATTTTTGTTCTTGAGCATGTGTATACATTAAAGTAGAAATGCAGACAAAACTTTTTTTTTAACTTTTCAATAATTTGGGAAATCTCTCTCAGTTATTTATTGCTGTCTGTATCTCCATTCAGGAGATTTCATGTTCAAGAGACAAAGAAGTGCGAGGACATGGACATAGTGACAGATGCTGATTTAGAGAATCATACTGTAGGTTCCTCAACCTTGTTCTTGTTCGGTTTTTAAGCTTATGCTCACTGTAAATGCCATGTGGGTGGCAGTGTCTACTGCCCTCTGAAAAGCGATCCGTGTTGGATCATTTTTCACGGTATGGTAGAGATCCTGGTAGAAGTTGCTGCAGCTGTGAAGCAATGGTAGAATTTAGCTAGGCAATCCGGGGCAGGGGGCAGTAAGCCCTGGTTCAAATATATGCGGCCGTGCGGGCAACGTATTGCGTGGGCACGAGAGCCTATTCATTTGAATGGACTCCCGTGCCCCGTGACACGCAGGGAAGACGTCCCTGCACTTCTTCTGAAAACGCAGCCTGCACAGGAACCTTGGTTCCCAGTACGGTTGTGTTTTACAGTGTGGGCGGCGTGCCATTAGAACTAATGGCATCCGCCCACCGGTTCGCATTCCTCTGTGCGGGTGGTGCAACTGCATGGATTTTCATGCAGATCCGCAGCCGCACCACCCGCACATGTGTGAACCTAGCCTAAAAGGACGCCTGTGTAAAAATCTGTCCAGGTCCGGAAAAAAAAAAAAAAAAAAAAAAAAAAGGAGGAGGACTGCGTCCTGCATTTTTCCTAAGGGCTCGTTCACGCTTGGCTGTTTTACCAACGCTTGCCAAACGCCCCTATAGCGTTTGGCAAGCGTTGGTCCAGCGTTTGCGGAACGTTTTTTAACGCTTGGCAAACGCTCCGCAAACGCCGCATGCGTGGTTTAGCGGTGGTTGCTAGGCGTTTGCCGAGCGTTAATAACGCCCCACAAACGCCTATAATGCAGTTTGAGTGGTGTTACCGCTTCGCAACCGCGTCGCAACCGCACCGTAAATGCCGGCCGGGCGTTTGCGGAGCGGCACCATAGACGAGAATAGGAGGCTTCAACGCCTCCTGACTCGACCAGAGGCGTCTGTTTTGCCGCGACACAACGCGACACAAACGCTCCCGTTAGAACAGCACCATGTGCTGTAATGTGCAGAATTGGCAGAGGCGTTTGGGAAGCGGTAAAAACGCTTCCCAAACGCCTCTCTGCCGCCTGCACACAACGCTAGTGTGAACATAGCCTAACTTAAACATAACAGATCGGAAGTAGCCTGACACGAGTACATTTACACCCAGACGCCTGTAGAGCTAGCACGGGACCACCCGTGTCTGCCGGGCACAAAATAGGTTCACACCAGGGGCGCACTGACCATTTGGAAACTCGGGCACTGCCCGAGGGCCCAGGGTCAGTAGGGGGCCCCATGAGATACCCCTGGTACCTTTTTCATAGGCTTTTTTTGAGTTTGGGCAAGGACACAGGGGCCCCATGATCCCCTATTGCTGGGGGGCCCTATGAGTTGTCAGTCCGCCCCTGGTTTACACCTATGCAGTTTGTGTTTGATCTGTTTCTGCAGTGCTTTTTGCGGTGCGTTTTGCGTTTTTGATGCGTTTTGCTTTTTTAATTGCTGCTAGGCAGATTACAACTCAAAACACAGCAAAAAGGCACTACATGCTTTTCTGTACGCAACTTTTTGCTTTTAAAAAAGTCCCTGCCCTTTTCCAAAAAAACGCACCGGGTGAAAACGCGGAGATGTGAACCTGTCCCATAGGAAATCATGTTAAATGGACTGCAGTGTGTTTCTGCAAAATGCTGCAGAAAACGCATAGGTGTGAACCTAGACTTAATGGGTACAGATGTCAAAAACTGGCATCCATTGTGTTCAACTCTGATTCAGCATGGGGGTCTGCTCATGGATCCCTTGCTCATCAAATCAGACCCCTCCCCCTGTGAAAGAAACTTAGGAGTTATAGTCTGCAGCTTCAGAGCTGCAGATAAACATGTAACAGTACATTAACCACTTATGCTCTGGAAGATTTTACCCCCTTCATGACCAGGACATTTTTTGCTATTTGGCAATGCGCTATTTTAACTGGCAATTGCCCATTCATGCAACACTGCACCCAAACAAAATGTATAAAAAAATTTTCACACAAATAAAGCTTTCTTTTGGTGGTATTTGATCACCACTGGGGTATTATATAAACGTAAAGTCTGAAAATTAAAGAAGGAAAAAAGAAATTATATATTTTTTACTTTCTGCTAAAAAACATATCCAATAAAAAATGTAGAATATCTAATTTCTTTATAAATTTAGGCCAAAATGTATATTGATGGGTTTGTGTGAAAGTTATAGCGTCTACAAACAATGGTATATATTACGGAATATTTATTTATACTAGTAATGGCAGTGATAAGCGACTTATAATGGGACTGTGATAGTGTGGCGGACAATCTGACACTGGGTGGGAACTGACATCCCTAGTGACACTAATACAGTGATCAGTGATAATACTTTACACTGTCACTGTAGTAATGACACTGGCTGGGAAGGGGTTAACACCTAGGGGCAGTCAAAGGGTTAACTGTGTGCCTAAGGCTGGCCATACACTATACAATTTTCTGTCCAATTTCTGCCCAATTTCTTTTAGATTTACCTTCAACTATGTAGTGCATGCCTAATTGGATACAATTGAAAGTGTTATTAGTTTTGACCTCCTATTATATGGTTTTTGGTAAATCTAAACCAAAAATCTCAAGAAAATTGTATAATGTATGGCCAGCCTAACAAGGTGTAATGTGTGCTGCTTTTACTAAGAGAAGTGATTCAAGCAGGGAGAAAAATAAAAGCCACATCTTTGCTTGTGTACAGAGCTCTGTGTTGATAGTAAACACAGAGCTCCGTACTGTTTTTTGCTAACCCAATCAGCAGGTTCCGGACCATCATTGGCCAAGATCTGCTGATCAACGTGTGCTTTACTGAATGACCGCACAGATGGGGCGCTGGGCGTGTGTGCCCCCTACCCGGAAATGCTGGATCATGTACATGTATGTAATCTAGCGCAGAGTGGCTGCCCTGCCGCAGTATGTCTACATGGGGTGGTCCGCTAGTGGTTAACAAAAGTCACATTTTTTTAGTTTCAGACAGAGTAGGAAAGGAATAGAACCTCTCCTAGGTTTTTCTTTGCAGTCTGTGTTCCCATTAAGTACATTTAGTGCCCAGTCATACAGAGTGCGACTTGCCATGCGATTTGCCATTCGATGCGAGTTTCAAGTCTCATGGCAAGTTGCACCCTATTGTCCGCAATTAAAGCGGTCATATTGGTGCAATGCCGACTCGGTCGGAGTCGCAACGATTATGAAAGAAGTGCATGCACTAATTCAGGTGTGTCTTGCAAGTCGCATCTGAAGTCGGACTGACATCCGACTTTGAAATCAAGCAACTTCACTGGAAATCGCACGTTTTCAGTCGTACCAGTGTGACCGGGGACTCTGTCAAGACAGAAAGTGATGGAAAATCTGTCCAGTGGGAACACAAACTATAACCAAAAAATTTTTCAGTAGATGGGGAAGGGATAGAACCTCTGTTGGGTGATTACTACCATACCTTTCTGTCCCAGTGACAGCGGCTCCCCCCCATTACCTGGACAGTTGTTTCAAGGCTAGGATGTGGGGCAAAATCTTCATATAGTTGTTACTATTTCATAGTCTATCCAAAGCTAAAGATTTTTTATTGTATTATGTACTTATATTTATATGTTTCTTGCATTAAGGCTGCATTCACACCTGTGTGTTTCCTAAATGTTAATTCCTAATGGTAATGTCGCCCCAAGCACAGATATCAAATGCGCATTTTGCCACATGACCAAATGCGCCACAATGGGTACTGAAAAAATGCCAAGTGCACTGCGACTGAAAAGGTTCTAGAGCTACTTTGGGGCGTTTGTTGCATATAGGGCAGCCCTAGGTGTAACGCTCATTAACGGATACAAGCGCGAGTGGAAACGCACATTGCCCCTACGCTCAGGTGTGAATGTGGCCTTACAAGAAGGCTGAGCTGTCCATCAGAAGTGACAGGGGATGAGACAAACTATAACCTGCCAGGGGTGCTGAAGCAGTTGCAGCAACATGATGGGTGTAAGTATAGCCATAGCACACCATGTGACTACTAGCTGCCCAGTACTGTCAGAAAACATAGTAAGTTATACAGATCACAATGGCATATCGATAAATGTGTGTGTGTGTGTATATATATATATATATATAATTTGGAAACCTCGATAAGATTCCTATGAAAGCAAAAAGAATTCTATATTAATAGATGGATTGCATAGAGGTAGAGCAACAGGGGCCCATCTTGCATACACTATATATTGCCAAAAGTATTGGTCCAGCCCTCAAAATCATTGGATTCAGGTGTTCCAATCACCTCCATGGTCACAGGTGTATACAATCAAGCCCCTAGGCATGCAGACTGCTTCTACAAACATTGGTGAAAGAATGGGTCGCTCTCAGGAGCTCAGTGAATTCAAGTGTGGTACCGTGATAGGTTGCCACCTGTGCAATAAGTCCATCCGTGAAATGTCCTTGCTACTAAATATTCCACGATCAACTATTATAACAAAATGGAAGCAACTGGGAACAACAGAAACTCAGCCACGAAGTGGTAGGCCACGTAAAATGACACAGCAAATGCTCAGCGCAGAAGTCGCCAACTGTCTGCAGAGTCAATAGCTAAAGACCTCCAGATTTTGTGTGGCCTTCAGATTAGCTCAGCACTGTGTAGAGAGCTTCATTAAATGGGTTTCCATGGCTGAGCAGCTGAGTCCAAGCCTTACATCACCAAGTGCAATGCAAAGCATCGGATGCAGTGGTGTAAAGTACGCAGCCACTGGACTGTAGAGCAGTGGAGATGTGTTCTCTGGAGTGATGAATCACGCTTCTCTGTCTGGCAATCCGATGGATGTGTCTGGGTTTGGCGGTTGCCACGAGAACAGTACTTGCCTGACTGCATTGTGCCAAGTGTAAAGTTTGGTGGAGGGGGGATTATGATGTGGGGTTGTATTTCAGGGGTTGGGCTTGGCCCCCTAGTTTCAGTGAAGGGAACTCTTAAGGCATCAGTATACCAAGACATTTTGGACAATTTCATGCTCCCAACTTTGTGGGAACAGTTTGGGGATGGCTCCTTCCTGTTCCAACATGACTGCCCCCCAGTGCACAAAGCAAGGACCATAAAGACAGATGAGTGAGTTTGGGGTGGAGGAACTTGCCTGGCCTGCACTGAGTCCTGACCTCAACCCGATAGAACACCTTTGGGATGAATTAGGGCAGAGACTGTGAGCCAGGCCTCCTTCCCCGACATCAGTGCCTGACCTCACAAATGTGCTTCTGGAAGAATGGTCAAACCTTCCCATAGACACACTCCTAAACCTTGCGGACAGCCTTCCCAGAAGAGTTGAAGCTGTTATAGCTGCAAAGGGCGGGCCAACTCAATATTGAACCCTACGGACTAAGACTGGGATGCCATTAAAGTTCATGTGCGTGGAAAGGTAGGCGTGCCAATACCTTTGGCGTGCCAATACCATGAGCAATACCTTCATCTGGTTTTGTAGGTAAAATAACAAAGGTTAATAGTGAGTACTATAGCATTTTCCGGCAATGTACTTGTCTTGACTATAGTACTTGTTTTCACCTTTTTTTTTTTTTACAGTCTCAACTCGGCATCTTGGTGCTGATCTACTGCAGCCTCCTTGCAGCCACTTCCACTGCACTGATGACTGGAAGGCATTTCTCAGATTGCATTCTACTGATGCTGACAACAGCAGACCATGCTTAAGCAATATGTACTGAAACAGTCATTTGTAGCCTCCATCAGAAGCCATGTGACAAGATGACAATGCAGGCTGGAGTGCAAAGTATTTTGGTGCCGCTCAAAGCTGGAAATAAGCAAAAGTGACCTCACCGGCATGTATAGGGGGAGTGGTGTCCATACTAGAGTCCAGTCACTTATAATCTGGAAGAGGAAGAAAGGACGCCGCTCTGACCACCCGTGTGATCCAATGTCTGGGATGGCCTCAGCTGGCACACCGGCCACGCCCTCTCTGATGCATTTCGCCCCAACCACCGGCGCTTGATCACAGAGGATCCTGGTGGGCAGGGTGAAATGCGTCAATAAGGGCGTGGCCGGCGTGCCAGCTGAGGCCATCCCAGACATTGGATCTCACGGGTGGTCAGAGCGGCGTCCTTTTTCCTCTTCAGGATGACAATACAGGACCGGACTGACCATTTAGAAACTTGGGCACTGCCCGAGGGCCCGCGGTCAGTAGAGGGCCCCATGAGATGCCCCTGGTACCTTTTTCATAGGCTTTTTTGCGTTTGGGCAAGGACACAGGGGCCCCATGATCCCCTATTGCCCGGGGGCCCCATGAGTTGTCAGTCCGCCCCTGCTCACCACAAATGTAGCAGAAGTTATCTGCGTTGTTTACACAGTTTCGAGGGATCTTGGCTTCTGAGGAAAAATATCACGCAACTGTTCCCTGGAAATGTTAGGCAATGACACTTTCACAAGCCACCAGATGTATCTGTATAATGCCTAGATCTGACCAAGACCAATATACCTTGAAATAAAAGAACAATAAGTGACAGTTAGGTAATAATCTTTAGTCTCAAACTGAAGATAAATGTATACACTTTTATGTGGTACCATTTTCATTGTTCTACTGTACTTTGTGGAAGTTACGGGGCATCATGATCAGCAGACACCTCCCTCCCTTGTAGGCAAATATACTCGCCTGTGTATATATCATTATTGGGAAATATCTTGAAAACTTTAGCCAACCAGCACCTTTATCACCTGTTTTCTAATTCATCGAATCAAAATATGTAAGAATTAGCACATTTTTATTACGGAGGTCGATAATTTTACAAAATTTGTAGACCAGTGTAAGGGTAAAAAAAAAAAGTACCTGTTGATCTTGCCAGATATCTAGTCAGCAGATACCTAAAGCTGGCCATAGATGGTCAGTTTTTATTCAGTCAGCCAGCATGCCGAACGAATAAAAACAAGAAGATTCCCCCATCCACACAAAGGAGGAGGATAAAGAAATCCCCCCCCAGGATATTGCATTGGCCCCATTGGTGCCAATCAGTGTCTCCTCATCAGGGCAGCCTCATCAGAACAGCCTCATCAGAACCCACCAGTGCACATCAGTGCAGCTTCGCCAGTGCACAACAGTGCAGCCTCATCAGTACCCATCGGTGAAGCCTCATCAGAACCCATCAGTGCAGCTTCACCAGTACACATCAGTGCAGCTTCACCAGTACCCATCAGTGCAGCCACATCAGTACCGCCTCATCAGAGTCCATCAGAGCAGCTTCATCAGTGCCCATCAGTGTAGCTTCACCAGTGCACATCAGTGCAGCTTCACCAGTGCACATCAGTGCAGCTTCACCAGTGCACATCAGTGCAGCTTCACCAGTGCACATCAGTGCAGCTTCACCAGTGCACATCAGTGCAGCTTCACCAGTGCACATCAGTGCAGCTTCACCAGTGCACATCAGTGCAGCTTCACCAGTGCACATCAGTGCAGCTTCACCAGTGCACATCAGTGCAGCTTCACCAGTGCACATCAGTGCAGCCTCATCAGAGCACATCAGTGCAACCTCATCAGAGCACATCAGTGCAGCCTCATCAGTGCCCATCAAAGCACATCAGTGCAATACACACTAAACTGAGCATGTGCAGAATAGCTATGGTTCTGTCTTATCAGGAAATAAGACGTGGACATTTAAACAAGTGGAGGGGCAGAGAAGTCAGGATCAAACAGCCTTTTTATACAATGCAGAGGATTAACCCCTTAGGTTCCACAGTGAGTATAACAAGCATGCATTACTGCATATACAGACTGATTTTACTGTTGTGGGTTTAGTAACACTTTAATTGGGGATGTAGTGCTGATGGATCAACTACACCTATTACTTGGGGAAAGCCTAAAAAAGAAAACAAATGAAATAAAGCTGCAATATAACAGGAACAACTGAGTACTGACACTATTATATGTGTACAACATCCAAATTTTACTGCTTATTTTACCGCTTTAATGAATAATTATTTAATGCTTATTAAATGCTTTCAGTAAGAGACCAAAAAGCATCAAATAAGAAAAGTTCATTACATACATTTCTCCCTGCCCATAGCCTGTTGATTGGACAATGAAGAAGAGAAACACAAAAAAGTCATCACCTCTGCTCACTCCCCCTATCAGCATGTACCATAGCACATGTGCATGTAGCAGACCCTGATTGACTCCCATTGCCGCCCATACATTTCTCCCTGCCCGTAGCCTGCTGATTGGACAATGAAGAAGAGAAACACAAAAAAGTCAGTACCTCTGTTCACCCTGCTCCCTCCGCCTATCAGCATGTTCCTTAGCACATGTGCATGTAGCAGACCCTGATTGGCTCCTATTGCCGCCCATACATTTCTGCCTGCCCATAGCCTGTTGATTGGACAATGAAGAAGAGAAGCACACAAAAAAGTCATCACGTCTGCTCACTCTGTTCTCTTCCCTATCAGCATGTTCCTTACCAGCACATGTGCATGTAGCAGACCCTGGTTGGCTCCTATTGCCGCCCATAGCCTGTTGATTGGACAATGAAGAAGAGAAACACACAAAAAAGTCATCACCTCTGCTCACTCTGCTCTCTTCCCCTATCAGCATGTTCCTTACCAGCACATGTGCATGTAGCAGACCCTGACTGGCTCCTATTGCCACCCCTCCCTCTGAGTTCTGCTGCAGAGGATCTTAGCAGGATGATTTCAGGACAGTGTTATTTTCTACTGGTTGCACTTGCAATACATTAAGTTATTCTTAAAAAACATATACAGCCGTGTGAGATTGTGTTTCATTTACATCTGCCTGAAGCAGGGGCGGACTGACCATTTGAAAACTCGGGCACTGCCCGAGGGCCCAGGGTCAGTAGGGGGCCCCATGAGATGCCCCTGGTACCTTTTTCATAGGCTTTTTTGAGTTTTGGCAAGGACACAGGGGCCCCATGATCCCCTATTGCCTGGGGGCCCCATGAGTTGTCAGTCCGCCCCTGGCCTGAAGTTCAGCTTTAAGGTGAGATTGGAATAACTGAACATTTCTAACAAGGCAGCAAGGACTGAGCCAATGAGGCCGGGAGGAAATCTTTGGCAATAACCGAGATTTTGGAGAGGGTAGAAGGAAGACTATGGAAAGCAGGGTTAATGCTGGAGCCTTCCTTTAATAAACTCCTCTTTCAGCCTAGGAACAATGCCTCCTGCCTTGGTGGACTCCATTAGGGCCGCAACTCTCTCACCCTATAAAAGCAGAGAAGGGGCGAAGGTTAGTGTTATGATTCCATTGCAAGGACTTGCTCCAGCCATATGATGGTATGTATACACAGAGCTTCACAAAACAGACATTGCACGGCGGGGAGTCGTAACAGGAAAGCACACTATGGCAAAAGGAATTCCTGCCCAGAAGAGCTTATAAAATATCTTCAAAGTGGCTTTTAAGAGCAGCAGAGCCCATGTAGAGAATGGCTCAGCCTGTCCAGGTGACAAATGGACAGAACATTACATGGTTTTCCTTCTGAAATCCGATTCCCCACTGGAAATCTTGCTCTCTTCCTCCGGCCCAGCACATAAAATGAATTTAACAGCCAGCTTACGGCTGACAGAATCCCCAGCGCCAGAGCTTTGCATGAGGCACGGGTCACACAAAGGCGTAAGCAGCGGAGAGGACAGCGGGCTACTGTAACCACGGTATATTATTTAGGAATTAAACATCACTGTAAAAGGAAAATGGCAATCAATCATTTGTATAATTATCTTCATTTTACGTGGATGGAAATTTGCAAGAAATAAAACATAATGTTGAATACACTAGGTGTTCTAAACCTTTTTACGACTACAAATCCCTAATAGACTAATATGTCCTCATGCTTCTTCCAGCAGATTGTCCAAATCATCACCAGTCTTATTAGGTACCATGAGGTCTTCAAAAAGATGTTAATGGCTTGGATTTTCTTTAAATATGGATAGCTAGGTTTACATCATATGGATTTTCTTGTATTTATGTGTATAAAAACATTCAACTTGTGAGATGTTTGATGTGCTTCTGTAATCAGGGTTCTGTTACTATCAATGTTATTTGCATGTTATCTGAAACATCAGGTCGATTTCTCCACTTTGATTTCAGGTTCAATAATGAAACATCAGGACGATTTCTCCACTTTGATTTCAGGTTCAATAATGAAGAGAATCCAGTTTCAATGCTTTCATTATTTAGAGTTTCAGTCACATACCTCCATCATTAGGTTCCCATAACCCCAAAAGGTATAGCAACCCCAAGTTAAGAACTCCTGGATGAGATGAAGCAAGGCCAGGCCAAGGCAGAGCAAACCAGACATCTCCCCACAGAGATATATGCATCAGGGCCATAGGATCAAAAAGACTTCCTCCATCACAGGATGCCTGGGGCAGCATGTTTTGATTTGGCATGGTTGCTGGCAGCCAATCAGGTGGTATAAATCAGAGACAGCACCGAGGTTCCCAGAGATCAGCAGTTTTTGTTGGCTTTCTTCACCCGTGCAAGCAGTGTCCCATGAGTATAGTCTCTCATGGAAGTAAGTATTGTGGCTTTAAGGGCAGTTGAAGAGAAAAAAAAAAAAAGCAGGCTGAAGGAGGGGAAGCCCCATCAATGCTTGGCACCTTTGCTAAAACAGCTCATTAGAAGGGTTTCAAGTGGGATATCTCCACTAATCAACATGGTGGTATGGTATCCCCTTAGCTGCTTGGCACATTCAGTAAAACAGCTGATAAAAAGGGTTTCCAGTAGGACATCTCCACTAATCAACATGGAATTGTGGTAGCCCCTTACCACCTTTAACAAAATAGTTGATTAGAAGGGTTTCAAGTAGGACATACCCATCAATTAACACGGAGATGTGATAGCCCTTTTGTTGCTTGGCACCTTCATTAAAAACACTGATTAGAAGGGTCTCAGGTGGAACATCACTACCAATCAACATTAGGGGGAGGAGGTAGAATAGAAGTTTGCTACTTTCATATGAAAAATGAAACGCTCTTTAACCGCTTAAGGACCGCCCTATAGCAGATATACTGCTACAAGGCGACACCTGTTCGCAAAATCACATATATATGTACTTTTGCATTTCCAGGTAGGGGGCACGTGCGCCCTACCCACGCTGCCGCTTGTGGCCGCAGATGTCAATCACCAGGTCCCAGTCGGTAATTGCCCGCCGGCACCCGGTAATTACCGGGCATCTCCCACAGAAAGGAAGATTGTAAACAAAACAAACTATCTTCCTCCCTGTCAGCTCGAGCACACTAATCAGGATGGCTGTGCACAGTACAGCCATCCCGATCAGTGTGCTTACTTTGAAGAACACCCCCCACCCCCTAGTAAAACTCCCAGCACACAGTTAACCTTTTGACCGCCCCTCGCATTAACCCCTTCCTGCCCAGTGCCATTAGTACGGTGTGAGTGCTTTTTTTTAGCACAGATCACTGTATTGGTGTCACTGGGGAGTCAGTGACACCAAGTTAGTTCCCCCCAGTGTCAGAATGTCCACCACGGTCCCACTAAAAGTTGCTGATCGCCGCCATTACTAGTCGAAAAAAAAAAAAATCCCATTATCTACACAGTAAACGCTATAACTTTCACATAAACAAATTAATTTACACGTATCGGGATTTTTTTTTACCAAAGATATGTCGTAGAATACATTTTGACCTAAATTTATGACGAAATTAGATTTTTAAAATTTTTTTACTGGACATGTTTAATAGCAAAAAGTCAAAAATATTGTTTTTTCTCAAGATTTTTGGTCTTTTTTGCTTATAGCGCAAAAAATAAAAACTGCAGAGGAGATCAAATACCACCAAAAAAAGCTCAATTCCTGAGAAAAAAAGGATGTAAATTTCCATTTGGGTGCAGTGTTGCATGACCGTGCAATTGTCAGTTTAAATAACGCAGCGCCGTAACACAAAAAATGGCCTGGTCATGAAGGGGGGTAAATCCTCAGGACGACAAGTGGTTAAATGAAACTCAACCTGAGGAGAATGGAGGCTACCCTTTCTGACCTCCCCTTTTGAAAACACCAATGCCCTAATTGTCATGTTAATCCCATGGCTTCAGTGTTTGCTGAGTCACTAGGTTGGAACAGAAATGCAGATTAGGAGCTCATACCTCAAACTGGCTTTCTAAATCCAGGTCAGTTCTCTCTTAAGCTGGCCATAGATGGGTCATTTTCTTTCCTTCTGCCAGCAGACTGAATGAAAAAAAACTGATTCCTCCATCAACACAATGAGGGGGTGAAGAGTTCTCTGCGTGAGGTTTCTTCCCTGGAGGGTCCCTGGGAGAGGTGTACCTAAGGAGGAGGAGGTGACAACAGAGAGCACAGTCCTGTAACCCCAGGTGTGACTACTGCAGACCGTCCACTAAATGTGATTGACTGCGTAATGTCAAGTGACTCCAGAATGTATGTCCTCATGATGTGGTTGTTATGCCATTTCCTGAATTCCACCAGTAAAGTTCTGTAAGACTACTTTTATGTGTTGACATTCCTTCCTTTTGGGGATATAAAGGTCAATGCTCGGGATCGACGTGTTGAGGCCTTTGGTATGGAGTGGACCACAAGATGGTGGAGGGTTGAGCATCAGCAGGAGGCACAGCGTTCTATCAGGACTGGAGTAGAGGGTAGGGATTTCAAATAAAACCAACCACAAATCCCATCTTACACATCCCTTGACCAAGCCAGGATGTTAGAGCAGCTTCTGTCAGACAACTGTACAGACCAAAAGTCCTGCTGTACTGATTTTCAGCCAGTGGGGTTGATTTACTAAAACTGGAGAGGACAAAATCTGGTGTAGCTGTGCATGGTAGCCAATCAGCTTCCAGTTTTTCTTTTGTCAACGCATAACTGAACAAGCTTAAAGCAGAGCTCCACCCAAAAGGGGAAGTTCCGCTTTAATGCCTTGTTCCCCGCTCCCCATTAAGGATTGGCACCTTTGACAGGTACCCGCTCTCACTTCCGCTGCGATTGTCTAGGCGACCGGAAGCGGAAGTTGTCCTCCCTCCCTCCCTGTTGTCTTCTGGGACACGTGACAGGTCCCAGAAGACTACGGGGCCATTCACAAAGTGGGCACCCGGATGTGAGGCCGCAAGCTGTCACAGTCGGGTGCCAACACTAAAAAGATGCCGGTGCCAGGGAGAGAAGATGGCTGCTGAAACCAGTGTTGGAGAGGACACCGCTGGACCGAGGGACAGGTAAGTGGCTGTATTTTAAAAGTCAGGAATTACAGTTTATGTAGCTGCTGACTTTTATTTTTTTTTTTATTTCAGCTGGAACTCTGCTTTAAGTCCTCATGCACACTTGACGTTTTTGGCTTTTCACGTTTTTTTCTACAGCTAGTAAACCCCCCAGCATGTTATCCTATGTATCCATGCACACAGACTAATGCAGGCCATAGACAGGTCAAACATCGGCCGATTTTTTTTAACGATAAACGAAAAATCGGTCGTTCGTGAAGCTGACGTTACCACCAATGATTAAAAAAAAACAAAATTGGCCTACTAAATCATAAAGTTCACCCCATATAACAGCCAAACGTCTGTCCCTTGCAGGTCATGGCTCATGTGCAGATTTTTTATTGTTAAAGCGATCGGCCGATTTGGCCATCATTGCCGGGAAAAATCGGCCGTTTTTCCAAATCAGCCACAAATTTTTCAACATGACCGATAATCTCAAAGTGCAAAAAACCCAAAAACCGGCAACCAGTTAACCCACTAACAGTGCGAAAATCGGCCGATTTTCAAACCGTCTATGGCTGGCATAATCAACATTCTTTGGCTGCAAAAATAAACCCAGGACTAGTGGGTTTCTAGGAGTTTTTTAGCTGTATAAAACACTCTAACGGCGCAAAACATTGAAAAACGTCACAAACCGTTTTTTTTTTGGACATTCTTTTGACCAAAAAAAAGTTTTCATTCTGGTAAAAAAACTGTAAAAAATTCAACTGCAGAAAAATGCAAAAAAATTAAACCACAGAAAAACATGGGAAAATGCAACTAAATGGAGCAAAACTCAGCTAAACGCCAATGCAAAAATGCTAAAAAAAAACTGAAAAACTCAGGTTTTTAACATGACTTTACACAGCTAATGTTACCAGCGTTATCAAAACGTCCCGTGTGCATGAGGACTAATGCAGGCCATAGATGGGGAGAAAAACGGCCGATTTTTCGTCCGAAAATAAAACCGGCCGATTATCTTATCGTTAGTGGACGATTTTGTCGGCCGTTTTTCGTTTATTTTGGACTTTCAGATTATCGGTGATGTTGGAAAATTTTCGAAAAACGCCCGACTTTATCCTCATTGATGGTCAAAAACGAACGATCGTTTTCAGAAAAAGGATCACAAAGGCCACAAAATGACATCATTTCCCGTTATAGGTTACTCATTAATCGGCCGATTTTCGTAATAATTGGTGGTCAGGTAAGTTTTTTAGACCGACCGATAGTTCGTTAATCGGCCGAAAATCTGCCGTTTTTCTCCCCATCTATGGCCTGCATAAGTTAGAAGCTGATTGGCTACCATGCACAGCTGCACCGATTTTGCACTCCCCAGTTTTAGTAAATCAACCCCAGTGTGTACCCAGCTGTAGACCTTCACTATTCACACTCTTACACAAATTATTATTTTTAAATATACTTTTTTGTGCCTGAGTTGTTTGCGTTGGTTCTTGTTTGTATACATTTTGCTTCTAGCTTTTATGCAATTTGCTTCCAGTTTGCCAGATGCTTGCTTCCATATAGTATGCAACTTTGCTTCTGGTTAGTACTGCATGTATTTTGCTTTTGAGTTTTGCCCCATTCCCATCTGTGCAATTTTTTGTGTGTCGTCGCATGACAAAAGGAGTACCATCTTTTGCTATGGTGCCCATTCCCATCTATGCAATGTTCTTCTTCTGTTTTTAAAAATGTTGCATGCCTTTTTGGTGCACCTTGGTATGGTTTTTTTGACCCCCAAAGACTTAAATGGATTTACATTAAAAAAGTATTACATGCATTTTAGATGCCTTTTGATGTGTTTTTTTTTTTTGCCATAGATCATATGGCATGGGAGGAAATTGCCCTAGAAGTGTTTAATGATTATGATGTTTTAGGCCCCTTTCACACAGGAGCTCAGTTTTTTTAATCAGTTCTGTCGTGTTTTTTTCCAAGAAAAAATGGATCAGTTCACATCAGCTTACATCCATTTTTCCATCAGTTTACATCCAGTTTATCAGCTTAGATCCGTTTTTGTCCCTTACATCTGTTTTTGTCTTTACACATCCTTTTTTTCATCCGTTCTGTTTTTTGTTTTTTTACGGAAGAAAATAGGGGTTTCTTCCGTTCAAAAAATGGTTGTTAACGGATGCTCACATGTCACTGAAACTCACATGTCCCTATTTAAGATGAAGAAAAAAAAAAAAAAAAAAAAAAAAAAAAAAAGGAGGTGAGAAGACACTGAAACGTATCAAAAACATGTATGCAGAAATGTATTCAGAATGAATCTGGACTGTGTCTCTGTGGTGTGAACTGGCCCAGAGTATCTGCAACACTTTTGGTTCTGACAGCGATTCTTTCTCCAAATTCATGTAGTTCTAAAATTTGCCGTTTTCACATTGTGGCACAATGCTTGCACTAAAATTTTAAATAAAATACAGACAGTGTGTATCATATGAAATTGGAGAGCTTCCCGACCACCCTATAGCAGAAATACTGCTACAGGGTGGCACGGTGTGCAAAATCACATATATATACGTAATTTTGCATTTCTGAGTGAGGGGAGCGCAGGGTGCACGTGCGCCCTATCGGCAACGCCATTCGCAGCAGTGGCTGTCAATCCCTGGCTCCCGTGATTTCCCCTCATGTTAACCCCTTCCTGCCCAGCATCATTAGTACAGTGTCAGTGCTTTTTTTTTTTTTTAGCACTGATCACTGTATTGGTGTCACAGGGGATGTCAGTCACACCACGCCAGTTCCCCCCAGTGTCAGAATGCCCGCCGCAGTTCCATTATAATTTGCTGATCACCGCCATTACTAGTAAAAGTTAAAAAAAAAAAAAAAATCCCATTATAGTTACCGCCATTTGTAAATGCTATAACTTTCATGTAAACCAGTTAATTTACACGTATTGGGATTTTTTTTAGCAAAGACATGTCGCAGAATACATTTTGGCCTAAATTTATGACAAAATTTTTCTAACTGTACAATGAAATTCAAGTGCTGATAAAGGTACACGAATACGGCGCACACTGTGCCATTTTTAGGACGCACACGAGACTTCCGAAAAATCTCTGTGCGCCAGTCTTTATGAATTCCATGGTATGTGTTTTCTAAAAACCAGAGGGAAAAGCTGCAAGCGGCAACCCTGAGAAATGCGCAGATTGAGGACTTTCCCGCTCTGTGCGTTTTGGTTTCTTTGCAAAAAGCAGCCAAAACAGAAATGTAGAATCTGTCCTTTAGAACGTCAGCTTTAATATAGATTCTGCCAGAGAATTGTTAGAGGGCACAGAAAAACTGCAGATTTTCCATTGCTGATCAGTTGATGTCCTTGATTCAACAATTTGCTTTAAGTCTTAGCTATCTAGCAAAAAAAAAGCAAAAAAAAAAGTAATAAAAGCAAAAGAAAAGAGAAAAGTATCTAGAGAAAAACATGTCCAGTTTGAGCCCCTTTGAGGATGCCCCTTTCCTCTTAAAACTCACTGTTCTTCCCGAGCTCCAGCTAAACATCTAAAGACCCCAGAGGGTTCTGAAATGCATTTCAAAGCAAAGCAGGCCAAGCGGGATGAAGAGGCCACATATGTATCAGCTAAAAAGGGACCATTATAAATGAGTCTCTGCACATAATACATTACCTCTTCAACACCTTGCCAGTGCAGCCAGCACTCAGGTTTCCTGTCGGCTGTGTACAGCGTGGAATGTGTGCGGATTGGTCTTTTATTTATTTATTATTTCAGGTACTTATAGCGCTTTACATATATATTGTACATTCACATCAGTCCCTAACCCCCAAGGGGCGTACAATCTAAAGTCCCTAACTTACATTCATACATACACATACTAGGGCCAATTTAGACAGGATCCAATTAACCTACCAGCATGTCTTTGGAGTGTGGGAGGAAACTGGAGTACCCAGAGGAAACCCACGCAGGCACAGGCAGACCATGCAAACTTCAGGCAGGTGGTGCCGTGGTTGCGAACCAATGACCCTAGTACTGCCAGGCGAAAGTGCCAACCATTTAGCCACTGTGCTGCCCGTGTTTTTATCTATAAGGACTTTTATTGAGAAAATCAGCCGCTCGCAGTGTGTTGGCCCATCGCAGCCAACCAGAAACTCAATTTCATTGTTTTAAGTGGGGATAACTGATGGAAGGAAAGATCTGGTTAACATGGATTACTGCATTTGCATAGCTTTTTGTGCAAATCAATGGATATAGGCGTCAGACTCAGATGCAAGTCAAATGCAGAAAGCCTTTAGCCTCATTCACCTGGGCAGCATTAAAAACAAACAATTTTCCTGCACCCCCCCAATTGCCCACCTAAAACATGGTTGTACACATGACAGCAAAAATTATACCCCCTGTTGCATTTGTCAGGCAGTGGCGCTGCCAAATATTATTATTATTATACAGTATTTATAAAGCGCCAATAGTTCACTCAGCGCTGTACATTACAAAGGGGGACAGAACATGTGACAGAACAATACCAATACAATGCAAAACATGAGGGGATCGAGGGCCCTGCTCTTTCGAGCTTACATACTAGGAGGGAGGGGATAGTGGTACAGGAGGAGAGAGCTGTGGGGGATGGAGTGGTAGGAAGAGTGGAGGCGGTCGGCAGGTTAGCAGGGGGTGGGGTAGGCTTCCCTGAAGAGATGGGTTTTCAGGGTGCACCTAAAGGAGAGGAGAGTAGGTGATAATCTGATGGGTTGGGGCAGGGAGTTCCAGAGGATGGGTGACACCCTGGAGAAGTCCTGGAGGCGGGCATGGGAGGAGGAGACCAGCGAACTAGAGAGAAGGAGGTCTTGTGAGGAGCGGAGTGTGCGTGCTGGACGGTACTTGGATATTAGGTCAGTGATGTAGTTCGGGGCAGTATGGTGGACAGCTTTGTATGTCAGTGTTAGGATTTTGAATTTGATCCGTTGCGCAATCGGAAGCCAGTGGAGGGATTGGCAGAGGGGGGTGGCGGAGATGGAGCGGTTGGAAAGGTGAATGAGTCTGGCAGCCGTATTCAGGATCGACTGAAGCGGGGATAGCCAGCGGCGAGGCAGGCCAGTGAGGAGGGAGTTGCAGTAGTCGAGTCGTGATATGATGAGGGAGTGGATGAGCTATTTAGTGGTTTCTGGAGTTAGGAACATGTGGATTTTGACGATGTTGCGGAGGTGGAGTCTGCACGAGTTTGTTAAAGATTGGACTTGGGGCTGGAAGGATAGGTTGGAGTCCAGAATGTCACCAAGTACTCTGGCCTGCAGGGCGGGTTTGATGGTGGCGTTGTTGGATGTGATTGAGAAGTCAATGGGAGGAAGACAAGAAACTCGGTTTTGGAGAGGTTCAGTTTAAGGAAGTGGAGTGACATCCAATCTGATATGTCGCTCAGTAGGTGTGTGATTCGGGCGGAGACTGAGGGGGTGAGGTGGGGGGTTGAGAGATAGATTTGTGTGTCGTCGGCATAGAGCTGGTAGTTGAAGCCGTGAGAGTGTATGAGTTGGCCAAGGGAGGAGGTGTAGATGGAGAAGAGAAGGGGCCCAAAGACAGAGCCTTGAGGGACCCCAACAGAGAGGGGGAGTGAGGGGGAGGTGGTAGCATTATAGGTAACGCTGAAAGAGCGTTGTAACAGGTAGGATGAGAGCCAGGAGAGAGCAGAATCTCTGAGGCCCATTCAAATGAATGAGACCACGCCGCAACTGTGAGCACAATGCTTGACATGGTTATGACACGGTATTTAGATCCACAGCCCTTTTGGGCTGTAAAAAAAAAGAAAAAAAAAAAAAAAAGGCTTTTAGTAAGTGGCGGTTTTGGCTCTTGGATGCCTGGCAGCCATTGCTTTACCACCTTATGAAAAATGATCCATTGCAGATCGCTTTTCAGAGTGTTGGCAAGGGCTGTCCTCTATGTGAATGAACAGGTACAATTATAGGGAAATGGATTGCATTTGTGCTGGTTTACTATACTTTCCCATTGACTTGGGAACACAAGCGAAATAAAGCATTGCACTGGAAAGGCAAAAATAAATGCACTTGAACACTGCTGCTTATAAATAATTCAAAATTCCCAAACTAGATTCCATATCCTTAAAGTATAACTCCAGACAAAACTGTGCAGGAGGGTTAGAAGTCTGAGCCCCTTCAGATTTTATTGTTTTATGTGTCCCTTTTGGATAGATCCCATCTATTTTCCTGGTTGCTATTGCCAGGTAGAAAATAATGGGACATGTAAAATGTTATGGTTGTCACAGAAATATGAGTGGAAGGGAAATCTTTCAGTACAAGAAGTCTATTCTGATGATGGCTGTCAGAGTTGACATCTTCCCTCATTTTAAGAAGAGTTCTACTTCCTCCTGTTGGGTCTGTGGGGACAGGAAGTACAGGGACCTCTCTTCAATGGGGACATAAACAGCAAAAAATAAAATCCTGACAGAGGTTGTAACCTCTTCTCACACAATCCAATGTTGAAAACAAAAGGTATGGATGGGGTTACATGTCAAAGAATACATGTACTGTGTCAAGATGGAGGTTTACATCACCGACTCCTAAAAATAATGCGCAATTTTAATGCTCATCTAATGACTTTAATATTTTTGTAGCAGAACCAGATTACGAATTCTGATCTCACTCTGATTTTTTAATCTGCATGCTTCTTCCAGGTAGGCAGCCTCTGGTCAGCAATGGCAGCCTTACATTACAGGTTTTCTCGGATGTTTTTATATTAGGTTTGCTAAAGAAACAACAAACGCGTTTCAGGGGGTTCACAGCACAACCCCTTCATCAGGGCTCACTGAGATTGAACAAGGCTTAGATGGACTCAATGCAATGCCATATACTGCTCAACTATTCTCATCATTTACCAGCAAATTAAAGATCTGTCATATCATTCATCTATGTGTATAGTTCAGTAAGCCCCGATGAAGAGGGTGTGTTGTGTGCTCCTGAAACACGTTGGCAAGTTTATGTGAGTACCCACCCCAAGCTGATATTACATTTCCTTGCAGATGCTGCAGAGGTAAATCTCTGATTTCCTATATTGCTCAGGGACTCTGTTGGTGAGCTACGTACTTGAGTTCCTGGGTCTGCATGGCACCTGAACCCATTACAAGTAGGTTTTACTCCCCTTGCTGAATTTCTACGTTTTTATACCTATTTTATTGAATAATATAAGAATGCAACAGGAGGAATATTTCCAGAAAATGTCAAGCTCCAGGTACTCTGGCTGAGAAATCTCATTGCATGGGTCCCCTCTGAAGCCAGTCTGGGAGCAGGGGCGGACTGACCATTTGGAAACTCGGGCTCTGGGGTCAGTAGGGGGCCCCATGAGATGCCCCTGGTACCTTTTTCATAGGTTTTTTTGAGTTTGGGCAAGGACACAGGGGCCCCATGATCCCTTATTGCCCAGGGGGCCCCATGAGTTGTCAGTCTGCCCCTGTCTGGGAGGTTTAACTTTTTGCTAAAAAAATCATACGTGGATGCACTATTATTCTAAAATTAGTTTTTTCTGTTCATAGAGAGGAATTTATAAAAACTGGAGCAGCTGTGCATGGCAACTAATTGGCTTCTGTCATTTATTTTTAAAGCTTAAAGCGCAAGTTCACCTTTTCAGAAAAAATAAAATAAGAGACCTACCCGGGGATGGGTTCTTTTGGGCTATACTAGGCACCATAGACTGGGTCACTTGTCCTGCACATGGTACCTTTACATGTGTCGTGATCATCAATGCCCCGGGACAAGTCTACTTCAGGGATAACTTAAAGCGGAGTTCCACCTGAACAAAAATAAAAGTCAGCAGCTACAAAAACTGTGGCTGCTGACTTTTAAAATACAGACACTTACCTGTCCCTCGGTCCAGCGGTGTCCTCACCACCATTGGTTTCACCGGCTGTCTTCTCTCCCCAGTGCCGCATCTTTAGTGTGGGGACCCGGCTGTGACAGCTTGTGGCTTCACAGCCGGGTGCCTACTGCGCATGTGCGAGAAGCGCTGCGCTTTGTGAATGGCCCGTAGTCTTCTGGGACCTTTCACGTGTCCCAGAAGACTACGGGGGGAGAGGACAACTTCCGCTTCCGATCACCTAGGCGATCACAGCGGAAGTGGGAGTGGGTACCTGTTAAATTCCGGTACCCCCTTTCTCCCTGCTCCCCAAAGGTGCCAATCCTTAATGGGGAGCGGGTGACAAAGCATTAAACCGGAACTTACCCTTTTGGGTGGAGGTCTGCTTTAACTTCCAACTTAGAGTGTGCACTTGAACAAGTAAATGGACTCCAGTTAACTCTCTGTTGCTTCACTCAGCAACAGAATGGGGTCCCGATGTTCACCTAATGCAGACTCCATGCGTGCACTTTATTAGCTCTTCCACTTCCTGTACCTAATGGATAAGCAGAGAGCTTCTGTGGCGCTGATCTGCTGCCATTGCTACAGGAGACTGATCACTAGAGAGTGCCAACAACAACTCCGTCGCTGTCAGAGGACATCTCACCTGTCACAGGTACACTCTTTGCGACAGGCTGCTTGTTCTGGTTGCTAGACTTCAATTACCTCTGGTAACCACTTGCTTGTACTCTGTTCCATGTTGGCTCTTCATACCCTAATGTGCTTTACTGACCCATGCTGCAGAGTATGTGTGGTGTCATTTACGTTTATACATCCCTTTAAATAACTTCAGACCCAACATGGAAAAGTTTCAATGCTTTACTGGGAGTCTTCAGCGTACAATTCACAGTAGGCAAACAGTCTTTCCTCTAACTAACCTTACTACTACAGCTGCCCCAGCATACCTGCACATGAAGAGTCCATGATGCTGGTGTCTTCAGGGCCCCTTGCATAGTGGTGGCTGCAGTGTTCAGCAGAAGGTTTCCCAGAGAGAGAGCTGGCAAATACAGCTCTTTGCAAGCAGCTGGAGATTGAAACTTGGAGGTCTGTCTGTGTCCTCTTCCCATGCAGCAGTCTCTGTCTGGGCAGAGTCCTCCCCCCTTTTATGTACAGCACAGGGAGAGAGGCAGAGCTTGGAAAAGTGCGGGAACTTGCATTAACCCTTCGCCACCAACGAGGGCAGCCAGATATCTAGCTAACAATAGGCAACCTGCCTACACACTCACAGTGTACACCCTCCCTAATCCCCAGGTCCTTGCTGTACTTACCTCTGTGGGTGAAGAGCTGTCAGTGCCCATGAAGCCATTGCAGTGGAATTCCCCACTCCTCTCCCTCTTCTTTCTGCAGAGCTTCTGTGCTAGCATTGGTCAATCGCATTGCAGAAAGGAGGAGGAGAGGAGTGTAAATTTCAAATTCCCGGACTACTGCACTGGCTGTGTGGGCACTAACAGCTCATCAAACATGGAGGTACGTACAATGGGGACTAGGGGGGATCATGTACAGTGTTAGCTCACCTTTTAATTTTTTCTGAAAAGCTAAGTTAACCCCAGGGGCGGACTGACCATTTGGAAACTTGGGCATTGCCCGAGGGCCCGGGGTCAGTAGGGGGCCCCATGAGATGCCCCTGGTACCTTTTTCATTGGCTTTTTTGAGTTTGGGCAAGTACACAGGGGCCCCATGATCCCATATTGCTCGGGGGCCCCATGAGTTGTCAGTCCGCCCCTGGCTAACCCTTTATCTGAACAAGCTGAACATAGAAGCTGAATGGATGACTGCGCCAGATTCTGTCTGCTCTAATTTTGATAAATGTGCCTCCTAGTGTTTAATTATCTATGAATATGGAAAAGCCATATTTGCTCATCACATATACAGTGTGCTGGATTTCCTGCTTAGTTGTGTAAAACTGTGATCATGTATATCTTCAGGGAGAAACAACGGTATAAAAGAAATAACATGTCAAGTAGCTCATTAATTTATAACCAGCAAGGGAGCTATAATAGAGGAGGACAATGCAAGTACCTAAAGCAGAACCATTCCTTAGCATTTAACCCTGTTAGCTAGCAAAGGGGACCCAATCAAAACTCATTTCTAAAACACAGCTGTAACTACCTGGAAATAAACCTGAAAGATGCACCTCCATAGATACCTATTAAAGCCCAACTCCAGGCAATTGTTGTTTAAATAGAATGGTCTGGCAGTGTTTAGAATAAAGACCAGCTGAGGCTGCAGTACTCAGCTTCAACCCTGAGCTGTCCAAAGCAGTACTTCCTTCTCATTACAAGATGCCCTGAGTCTTCTGGGTTGAATGGCTCCCAGTGTCATTTAACCTGAAACACTGAGGACATTCTCCGAATGCTGGGAATCATAGGAATGCCCTCTGAAGGGGAGTCACCATAGCATTCATCATTCCCAGTGTATTTATGCAGAGAGTGATGCTTCCTGCAGCTAAGCTCAGATGAATGTCGATGGCCGCCAGTCACATTTTGGTGACCCCAGTGGACATTTGTTGGTCCCTGACGGATGACCTGGCTAGGCCCACAGTTGAGGGATGGAAGTATGGCAACATTGTGGTTTGGTTTTACTATCCAGCTGAATTTATTTGTTCTTGGTACAATATAAATATATGGCACAAGGAAGGAGTCTTCCAAAATGCATCGGGTCTGTCCTGGTTCAACATCGACACAGACAAAGCTACATTTCACGGAAGATAAATAGTAGTTAACCATGGACAATTCCATATCCCATAATGAATACGATATTGTACAGCACATGTGTATAAATACCAGCTGTGTTGTCATTTTTTCAGAGTTGTATATCTTTGTACTATAATAAATATTGGCATACCCTACCTTTCACTATAAAGTTTTTATATTGCCTAAAAAGTCCTAAGGGGGAAATATATAGAAATTGTATGTATAAGGCCCCTTTCACACTAGCGGACTAATCGGGTCCGCCTGTTCGTTTTTCAGGAGGACTCGATCGGATCCTCCAGTCTCCTCTATGAAGCAGCAGATGTAAATGGACATGTGTCCGTTTACACCCGCCAACATCCAATCCATTCCAATCTTATCTGCTAAAAACAGACGGATGGGGATCCATTCCTCATCCCTCTAGCGGATCGGATGACAGCTGGGTGTAAACAGAAAGGCAGTCCGTTTACATCCAGCCACCCAAAGAGGAGAGCAGACTGTGTCTGTGTCCCTGTGGAAGGGCCCTAAATAAGGTATGTTGGCAACAGATTGGGCATGACACACTTCTCTTGTTGAATGCTTTGGATGTATTGCTGCACCCGATACCACTTCTGGGGGTTCAGAACTCCAATACTGGGTGTTTATTTCTGAACCCACTGACACCAGTTCTGGTGGTTCAGAATTCCAAGAATGGTGGTTTATTTCTGAACCCACTCACACCAGTTCTGGGGGTTCAGAACTCCAAGAATGGTGGTTTATTGCTGAACCCACTGACTCCAGTTTCTGAACTCCAGTGCTGGGAGTTTATTGCTGAACCCACCAACACCAGTGCTGTGTTTTTTTTTTTTATTTGCTGCAACCACTGACACCAATGCTGAGGATTTATTGCTGCACCCACTGACATCATCGTTTATTGCTGCACTCACTGACAGAAACTGTTTCAGGACTACAGACTTTCACAATCAACCCAACAGAAGTTTGCTTACTGATTCACTCAGGAAACCTGTGCTATACTTCCTCACTAATAATCCCACCTAATACTGAGGGGTTATTACTGTACTCACTGAACCCCAAAGATGGGGGATTACTGCTGCACACACTGACTGACACCAATGATGCGGGTTTATTGCTGTACCCTCTGAGCACCAATGCCAAGGGGTTTATAACTACACCAACTGAACAACAATGATGGGAGTTTATTGCTGCACCTACTGACACCAATTTGTAATCCATTGATACCAATGCTGGGGAGGTATCATGCTACACCCACTGAACACTAGTGATGGGGTTTTATTGTTTATCACACCAAGACCAATATAGTTTATTTTTGCACCCACTGATATTGTCACCAACAATGAGGTTTATTTTTTATGGGGAGTGGCACTATTTCAGTTTTAACACCAGGGTGAAACCAGCTCTTTTTCTGCCTGAGGCTATCTAAATGATATCCTACATACTTTTTTTGTTACTTCTATTAAAATTTGTTAACATGGGCCTAAACTTTAAAAGTAGACATGCTCAGTCCATTGGAGCCCACCAACATAGATACACAATCAACAGATTGCACAGAAAAATGGGACACTGTCATAATAATAATAAAGAAGATGAATTTCCAGCACCCCTAGTAACAAGTAGAGTTTTTGTTTTTTTAATGGTTTACAAAATCAGAGGGATTTCTGCAAAATAACTGGATTCAAGGGGAAGGAAAAAACTAAGGCAGTTTTTAAGGGTGCGGTGGACTTTAATTGGCTCCTGAGGGTTACAAAACTTCAACAATCAACTTCAACTTCAAATTCAACAATATTGGACCTGTCCATGTGGCAGTAAACTGCCCCTCATTAGCACCAATATTTTACAGAAAGAACAAACTGTAAAAAATTTAATTAAACTGTTTAAAGCAAAAGAAATAAACAAAATAGCCAAAAAGGAAATATTACATAATACACAGAACACTAAATGAAATAAAGTAAACTGCTTTAAAAACACCCCTCAAAAAAACAACATTCTCTAATAAAATGTTAAGAAAATACGAACATTTTGTCTAAGTAGCTCAGTGAGCAGAATTAAGAGTTATTGAGCTGACCACTAGCAACAAGCAGCCATGGCAGCTTACTGCTTTCAGATGCATTTTAGGAGACTGATGGCATTGAACTTCCTTCATGGAAAAGTAATCTTTCATAAAACTAATTATCTGCTTATGTCTGTCCAGTTTTTCCTAATGGTAGCTCTAGTGATAAGCATTCATAACCCAACAGAAAGGATCCCAAATGTCATCATTAATTACATTTTGAACAGCAGTCAAGAGTTTTGTGTTGAGATCCTTCATCTATGGTAGAGCCCCATTCAGCCTTAATCCATTTCTGCTTCTTGGAGGTAAGCCCCATCACTATCATTATGGAAAGTAGCACCTTTGGTCCCCTCATCACTTCAGTTGACATTGACAAGGGTTGCAATAGGCACAGAGAATTTGCCCCATTTACATTGCCTATCCTATAAGACATTCACGCCTACCAGTACATCTTCCCTTATAAAGTGATGGGCAGATGCATAGCTTTGACCAGTTGTGCTATTTTCCAGATTTACTTCATCAAAATAAAGGTCGGCGCTGAGCCCTGGATATCCACTGGGCCCTAGGCTCCTGTAAAGGTTGGCTTGTGGATGATCAGGCTCTGCTGAGAATGTCTATGGATTGGGGGGCACTCCAGGCACACAGAAAATAGTCTGAGAATGAACAACGAAATGTACCTCACGGAACCACAGGGTGTCTACTCTTTGGTAGTATTTTTTATTTGAAAAATGTTTATAACCTATCAGGTTCGACTAAATGCTTTGCAGAACCTTACTAAACCACTGTGTTTTTTTTACCTGGTATTCAGTCTTTGTTCTGACTGCTCCTATTTTACTACACCTTTTTCTCCTAGCTAAGCAAAATCCTTTGGCATCTTTCAGCTGTAATTTTCTGTCACTTTTCATTTTTTTTAATTCTTTGACTCACCATCTCCTATACAGATGTATTCCATGGAATTGCACACTGGCAAAAATCTGCGTTTAACAAGCAAGGTGACCACAAGTGAGACAAGTCTAAGAATTTGTCTTCAGGCTAAAAGATTCCTGGCGCATTAATCCCCTGATGGTCTTGGACTCGTCTTCAGATATGGCCAATAAGCATAATTTGAGAATCAAGAATTAAGTTCTAAAAAAAAAAAAAATAAATAAAAAAGTCAAAATGTGGAAAAATAATTCACATTTATAATAGGGAAGACATGTATTGCAAAAATAAAATGCCTTGAAAAAAACCTGAACTCAACTGTAAACAAAAAGAAATATAAAATAAGTAGCCCAGCATTGCTTAGCTCTCTCTGGCACTGTCGCCTTGATCTTCTGGGTTGATCAATGCCCAGCATAATTCAACCAATGTCCAGGGAGCACAGGGTGTCATGGACATATCCCATTGGGTTCATCATTCCACCACCCTGGGTTCACAGTACTATCACATAGAACAGTGCTTATATGAGCACAGTCCAATATTAGAGAAAAGAAGATTAGGTAGAGGATCCAGTTCCTCATGTGATGTTAGAGAAGACACCTTGGTCACCTTTGTGCCCAAATATAGTTGGGCTTCATTATTATCATCAGTGTAATAGATGGATTTCAATGTATAACTACTGTTATAAACATAATGCCAGCTGCCAAATTATGCCTTTTCTGCCTTAGACAGCAATGCACCTTACAGAGATTCTAAATCACTCCATTCTTCACTTTATACAAAAAAAAGGTTCCACAAAGCAAAAGGGATGTCCTGATCGCTGCACACCAAACAAACCCGTTTGTCAGGTAAATAATACCAACCTCAGTCTAGCTCTATCCAGGCCACTCCCCCAACATAAACGGGCAACAATAGATGAGATCTAGTAAATAAATATGCAGCGCTTATATAATAAAGTGATCAAGTGAAAACAACACAATATCTGCGTAAGAGTATTGAAAAACTCTATAAACTGATGAGTGAAAAAGTGAATGGATGAAACTAAAATGAAATAAATTCGCACAGATAAATAAATAAATCTGACACTGAAAATGTATATCCATATATAGATAAATAATGAAGTTCATAAAGTGCTATTAAAGTGCTAATCAATCCATATTTCAGTAAACTTGTGACTGGATGAGAAATCAAAAAAGTGGTCATTGCAATACTCCAAATATAACAGATCAGGCTTACTTAGATGGCTGCCGGACTCACATGCGGCCTCAGCGGCTTGACGTCAGCACGGCAAGGCTCCTCCCTGACATGTTTCGTGCAACAGCACGTTATCAAAGTGATGGCCTTGCCGCCAACATCGTCCGCTACTTACAGCTCCCGCGCGCATGCGCGAAACGGGCACAATTTAGTGGAAGTCCGGCAAGGCAGCCGGACCAAGATAGAAACCGCTTAAGGAAACCACTCAGCCCACCAGGGAAGGCAAAACAACAGGGGGAAAAAGAAGGAATCTTAGATTTTAAACAGTAATTGCTAGATGGCATGCACGCGGGAGCTATAAATAGCGTCACGCCACCGAGGCCGCATGTGGGTTCGGCAGCCATCTTTATCACTGTCTAAGTAAGCCTGATCTGTATTTTATACAAATACTTGGATTGCTTTGCCGAATTTGATTAAAAATTACTACACTATAATACCCATGTCTGGTGTCTTGATTACTGAGCCATTTAAGGTGGAGAATTAACTTCTGGCAGTATCAGTGCACCTTGAAATTTGATAATAAGGAGCTGTCGCCCTTGTTGGATTGGTCCGTTAGTGATGTCTGGAGTGCTTCCCCTGCTGTGTGTATGTGCCAGAGGAGCCCCCTTCTGCCCGACCAGATCCATGATGATCACCAGGGTCCCTTTTGGAGATTATTTTTATATGCGCATTTAACTTGCGCTTCTAGTAAGTGCAAGCACATACCAATCTATCACCATTTGAAGTCACGAGCACGAGTTATTTCCACATTCCTGCTTCCCAGTCACCAGAACCAGATTTCAGATGTCAGATTTATTGATTTATCTGTGTGAATTTATTTCATTTCGTTTCATCCATTCACTTTTTCACTCAACACTTTGAAGAGTTTATTTCAATACTTTTACGCAGATATTGTGTTGTTTTCACTTGATCACTTTATTATATAAGCGCTGCATATTTGTTTACTATTTACCAGAGGATTTTGAGGTTCTACCCTTTATGCCAGCAGCTCATTTGTGTTTTGTGCACTCACCTATACTCATTCGAATAGATGAGATCTGATAGGATCATCTATTGTTGTTTATTTAACCATAGAAGTGGTACATGATGGAATATACTGTATATCCTCCCTGCCATGGAGAATCCTTACCTCCATGACTAAGCCCCATCGATGGGGTAAAAGATGTTGGGGACATTGCCTGGAAGGATCTTTTTTAGGTTCACAGTAAAAAAGGTTATAGATGGAGTTTGAATTAATTATATTTGGATGGGCTTATAAAAATGTCTGACTCTCACAAACAGATCTCCTCCCTCCCAGTCCTGGCTCCTGACCATGCTGAGCCCATTGCAGAATTTGTTCAGATGTGGACTAAACAGTGGTGTCACTTATCACTAGACTTCTATTAGGGATAAAGGGAGAATCTGTATGAGCAGAGTGGCACATCCATTATAAAGCTGATCTATTTTAATAGCAAGGTAACAGGTTCACTTTACAGGAGAGACCACAAGCAATGTGTATTTATTTTATCTATGCTCTCCTGCCACAACAATCTACTTGCAGAACTTCTAAATCAGCCTTTCCTAAACCTAGAACACCAGAGGAGCCCCTAAAATATTTTTTGGGTCTCAAGGAACCCCTGCTTAAATTATCTGGGTTCAGTGGGAAGGATGCTCTTTGCATTGGTGGTCAGTGGGAAGAAGGTCCCCCTACAGTGGTGGTCAGAATGCCATTCATACAAACAGCTCAAAAGGTAATTGGCTTGGCTTAGCCAAGTGGCTTTGGACCCCAAAAAATGCAGGCAACATCAGATGGGAGGTGTGTCAGCCACAACCTCTAGCAACCTCAGGAGGAACCGTAAGATTTCATGAAACCTTGGTTGAGTAGCGCTATCTTATATTTTTGATACGCAAGAGTGCTGCATTGTAGGAGGGTAGAGGGAGTTCTACATATCCCCTCATATCGGAAACTACCAAGTATTTCCCAGGCAACACATTAGAGAATCTGAGCATCAGGGTAGAGGTAAATTCTGACTTACACTGAACCTGTTACAACCCCCTAGTATGACTATATTTAAAAAAATAACATTTAAAAAAAATAAATGATCTCAGCATGATGTAAACAATGTTGCCAATGTATATAAATATTTTTAAAACTTGGTTTTGTTTGTAATTATATATGTACAGTGGATATAAAAAGCCTACACACCCCTGTTAAAATGTCAGGTTTCTGTGATAAATCATTTCAGAACTTTTTCCACCTTTAATGTGACCTATAAACTCTACAACGGAATTGAAAAACAAACTGAAATCTTTTAGGGGGGTAAGTAAACAAACACTAAAATAATGTGGTTGCATAAGTGTGCACACCCTCTTATAACTGGGGATGTAGCGGTGTTCAGAATTAAGCAATCACATCCAAATCTTGTTAAATAGGAGTCAGTACACACCTGCCATCATTTAAAGTGCCTCTGATTAACCCCAAATAAAGTTCAGCTGTTCTAGTAGGTCTCTCCTGACATTTTGTTAGTCGCATCCTACAGCAAAAGCCATGGTCCGCAGAGATCTTCCAAAGCAGAGGGATCTCATTGTTAAAAGGAATCAGTCAGGAGAAGGGTACAAAAGCATTTCCAAGGCATTAGATATACCATGGAACACAGTGAAGACAGTCATCATCAAGTGGATAAAATATGGCGCAACAGTGACATTACCAAGAACTGGACGTCCCTCCAAAATTGATGAAAAGAGGAGAAGAAAACTGGTCTGGGAGGCTGCCAAGAGGCCTACAGCAACATTAACGGAGCTGCAGAAATATCTGGCAAGTACTGGCTGTGTGGTACATGTGACAACAATCTCTTGTATTCTTCATATGTCTGGGCTGGGGGGTAGAGTGGCAAGACGGAAGCCTTTTATTACGAAGAAAAACATCCAAGCCCAGATACATTTTGCAAAAACATATCTGAAGTCTCCCAAAAGCATGCGGGAAAATGTGTTATGGTCTGATGAAACAAAGGTTGAACTTTTTGGCCATAATTCCAAAAGATATGTTTGGTGCAAAAACAACACTGCACATCACCAAAAGAATACCATACCCACAGTGAAGCATGGTGGTGGCAGCATCATGCTTTGGGGCTGTTTTTCTTTAGCTGGAACTGGGGCTTTAGTCAAGGTAGAGGGAATTATGAACAGTTCCAAATACCAGTCAATATTGGCACAAAACCTTCAGGCTTCTGCTACAAAACTGAACATGATGAGGAACTGCATCTTTCAGCATGACAACAACCCAAAGCATACATCCAAATCAACAAAGGAATGGCTTCTCCAGAAGAAGATGAAAGTTTTGGAATGGCCCAGCCAGAACCCACACCTGAATCTGATCGAAAATTTGTGGGGTAATCTGAAGAGGGCTGTGCACAGGAGACGCCATCGCAATCTGACAGATTTGGAGTGTTTTTGCAAGGAAGAGTGGGCAAATATTGCCAAGTCAAGATGTGCCATGCTAATAGACTCATACCTAAAAAGACAGTTCTGGAATCAAATCAAAAGGGGCTTCAACAAAGTATTAGTTTAAAGGGTGTGCACACTTATGCAGCCGTATTATTTTAGTTTTCTATTTTTACTTCCCTCCACCTAAATGATTTCAGTTTGTTTTTCAACTGAGTTGTACAGTTTATAGGTTACATTAAAGGTGGAAAATGTTCTGAAATGATTTATCTTTGTCTCATTCTTTTACATCACAGAAACCTGACATTTTAACAGGGGTGTATAGACTTTTTATATCCACTGTACATGTGGGTGACTATATTTGCTGATTACATATACAGCTTCTGCTTTCTGCTTTGCAGTACTACACAATGGTTGGGCTTCACAGCTGGTTTTCACAATTAGTGTCTGTGACTGATCCAATAAAATGCAAACAATGCACTCCCTGTGTAGCATATATTATCTCAACAGTTTTTTTTTTATAGTTGGCCATACCTACTGAATCGGCCAAAATTTTAGTTGTGGATGGCCCTACTGACACCACCCACCTCAACAAACTTTTGTTGAAAAATTGAAGGAGCTAACTGGAAAAAAAAAATCAGTTAAACAATGACTGCGGCCTAGCCATAGGTGCCGGCTGTCCAAATACAGTGGACACATATAATCCAATGAGAGCACCAAAGAAAAAAAACCAAGTCCAAGATAATTTATTGATAAAATTAATTCATAGCAGAATAGAGCAAATGCACTTCGGAAGCTAAAACACATCTTCCCTTCTTCAGGGCTTAAGAATTCTAACTGTGCTTAAATTATTATTATTATACAGGATTTATATAGCACCAACAGTTTGCTCAGCGCTTTACAATATAACGGGAGACAATACAGCAACAATACAGTTCAATACAAGAGGGATAGGAGGGCCCTGCTCCTTGGAGCTTACAATCTAGGAGACTCATGTGAGCAGATTCCAAATAAGAGTGCCCTATGATTTACTGCTTGGAAAGTTTCAGTGTTAGTGTTCCCTTTGATGGATTCACTAACACTGGTGTAACCTGTCTGAAATGCGTTGGATCTATTCTGTTGTGAATCTTTATTTTTGTTTAATATCTGTTTATTAAGAATTAGACAGGAAATACACAACATTGAAAACAGTTTTCCAGTTGTGACAATGTAAATGACATCATGCATAGAAATACACTAGGAGTAACATTTACACAAGAAAAATCTCCCGTGGATTTCAGGTGCTATTAATTTGACTAAGCCAGTAGGGAGCTTCTATTGGCTATGAATCAATTTTGTCATAAACTACCTTGGACTCATGGATGTTTGTTTGGTGCTCTCAATAAATTGTATGTATCTGGATTCCTTTCCCTTTTTCCTGAGGGTGATCCCCATCTCATGGAGTGATTTCAAACCTGTGTGCCTCGTGACAATTTCAGTGACTCTTAAAAATTCTGAATCCTGCATCCTGTTTATTTTTGTGTTTAGAATACAATAGCCGGCAGTGGGAGATTTATCTATCCATGCTGGTTTTCTCTTGTTCAGCCAGAGAGGAATCAATTTGTGTATGAACGGCTTGTAAGCAGATTGAAAACTGTTTAGCCAGACAGGTACCTTCCCAGGCTGAGTAAGGTAGAGTTAAAAGTCTTACTACTGGTTCTCAGGCATTTTGGGTTTCAGTCGGCACACATGTGGTACAAATGAGGGGGAAGCCCGAGACCTGGGTCCCTGGGGGATTTTTTGCTTAGGTTACCCACACGTTCCCTTCTGCTTCATGTGTGCTACTGACCCTCTTCTAAGAGGACCACTTATAATGAGGTTCCCAGGATGCCACCAGCCATGGACCATGCCACCAACACACTTCTAAGAGGGCAGCATATACTGAGGTTCCTGGGATGCCACCATACATGGACTCTTGTATGCTAAAAAGTATGCCTGGACCAATTGAGACAGTTAGGGTCATCAGGAAATATCTGTTCTGTTACCACGTTTGCAGTCTAGTAAAGACTGTTAAACTTGTTCATGAGCCTGGTTTGAAGTTACTTAAAAGGGTACACAAAGAACCTGGCCTGTTTAAGCACTAGAGGGGTATGAGAAGCACATACAATGGTGTCAAGCAAGCACATTAGTGAAGAACAAGGTCATTGCTAAGGGCAATAAAGTGTATGATGTAGAGAATCTAGCAACCAGTCAAGTCGTGACTTTTTGTTTAACAAGAAGGCGTGATACTTTTGGTGAGGTGGACTATCCTCTGGCAGTGAGTAGGTCCCATCTCCCATGGCAACCGGGAGTGGACCAGTGTGATAGAGGCCTTCACCCTGGACAAACGGGTATGAAGCAGGAAGATTTAACTAGGACATGTATGAGACCCACGCTGTGTGTACAATGGGGTTTCATTCTGTGTGTACAATGGGGTTTCATTCTGTTACTGGGAGTAAGGTAACAGAGGTACACCAAGTCCATGTCATAGAAACTCTAGCAACAAGTTAATGCCTGGCACTTTGGTGAGGTGGAGTATCCTCTGGCAACGAGGGGACGCCATCCAGGCCCCCCCCCCTCCGAAGGGTCCATCCCTCATGATAACTTGGTGCGGACTAGTGTGACTGAGGCCTACACCCTGGCCAATTATTATTATTATTATTATTATTATACAGTATTTATAAAGCGCCAATAGTTCGCTCAGCGCTGTACATTACAAAGGGGGACAGAACATGTGACAGAACAATACCAATACAAAGGCAAAACATGAGGGGATCGAGGGCCCTGCTCTTTCGAGCTTACAATCTAGGAGATGGGTACAAAGCAGGAAAGAGTTAACTAGGACTCATATGAGACCCGCACTATGTGTCCAGCAGGGTTTCATTCTGTTACTGAAAATGAGGTAACAGAGGTACACTGACTGGTGGGCAATCCTTCGGACAAAGGTAGCCCTAATGCCGGGGCACATTAGGCCTCGCCCACAATATGGCATAGTCCGAGTACCAGTTACTATCTGGGTTCCATCTCATCCACACACACCCCTTCAGGCTTAAGTGGTTCTAATATACTGTGCCAGTAGTGGCTTTTCAATAGATATCTATATTTAAAAGTGAAGTATGGGCTATCAAACAAAAATACATTATAGTCACCTAGGTGGATGCAGCATCAGTCCAATGTTTCATATGTCCCCCACTGGCTCTGCACTGGGAACTGAGTAAGCAATTGCTCAGTTCTCCCTTCTTCACTGAGCAGAGAGCTGGGACTGTCAGTCCCCGGCTCTCTGCTCTTCCTCCCCCCAGCGCTCACTGCTGCGCTGGGCTGTGGAGGAGGTGGGAAGGGCTGGCTGAGGCTCTGAGAGGTTGAGCCAGGCGCCGGTCCAGGTCGGGATCTTTTCAGAACCTGGACAGGCTCTATGACCACAGCGGACAGTGGCTGAAAACCAGTCACAGTAGTGCAGGACAAACTACACTTCTGTGATCCATAGGAGAAGTACAGCCAAACAAAGTTCTGGCTATATTTCTCCTTTAATACACCAAAAAATGTGGAATAAGTTGAAATATGAAAGTCTTATAAAAATTATTTTTAGTAGTACAATGATAGGTCAAAGTCTGCACTCCCTGCAAATACTGCACACTATACTTCCCCTGTAATAAACAAGCAGATGTTCAAACCAGGCCGGGGTCCAGCAACACCCAATCAGAGAGGTCGGAAAAGTACAGCAGTTCCTACAAAACTGGAGCAAGTGGAAGGTATAGATCACTGACACACAGACGCTATCTGTCAATCTGAAAACCGTTATGGTGTATGGAACGACTTCTGGCCAGGTGAGCCCAACAGCCTTATAGATCGCAAGCCAGCAAAGGTGATATCGGTTATGTGCTGCATGGGATTAGAAAACGTCCATTTGTGAATGTGTGTGGCCTGAAATTTGTTACAAGCCAGAAGTACACCGATGAGGCACACTGCACCTCCCGCCTAAATGGTGTCAATTCACAATGTTTGTTTAGCTTGCAACATAGATGCCATCAGAACCCAGAAATGACTTGTACATGGTAACAAATATTCGGAGATGGCTCCATCTTGCAGCCAGGAGGACTATTCTCATTCTGGAGACGAATAAGAGTTGGCAGACAGGCTAAAAAACATGGCAGGCTTTGTGATTTTGCTGGCCTTGCAAACATTGCGTCTTATATGATTGTATTTATTTACATGTGTAAGTGAATGCATAACTCTCTCCATAACCGCACAGATCTAGCAGTAAGCGGTGGCTCCGTTTCACCAGACAGACCCACACTGCTTGTTTGTTATGTATGGGGTCCAGCCAACACAGGACACAAACAGACAAAACTTCAAATCTCCGAATTTGGAGGAGAACACAAACTTAGAGCTGCCCTATGGCAACTGTAGCTGGTGGCAGACGCAGTGGAAAATTCAGAAACAAGAATACTCTGACCCTCAAGAAGAGAGCTGTATCCTAGATGATCCGGGAAGGATTCTGGAAAACAATGAATTAGTTTTCTGCAAACTGTGCTCATAAAATATTATAAATTCGGCTGTATTCATTTAAAGACCATGTCATGGGCAAACAGCTAAATACACAGGAAAATATAAATACATAGACTGTCCTGCCAGAGGATTTGTAGTACTTTCCAGCTACACCCCTGCCAGACAGCACAGCCTGGAGGGTGACACCGTACACTCAGATGCAGTTAGGGCTTGTTCATGCCAGGAGTTGATCAGCACAGGTTCAACACGAGGGCACATAGAACATAATTGTTTTCTATGTAGCCAGTTAACACCATGCATGTGCGGTAGTGTGGGTGCAGCATATCTGTCAACATGCAATCAACATCACCGCATGTCAATGCACCGAAGTTATTGTGCAAAGAGTTAAACAAAATGTCATTTTTTAATTTCAATAAAGAAAAAAAAGTAAACAGTACAATCTGATGCAACAACGCATCACACCGCTCTTACCAACGCAAACCAGAAGTGGCGCATTCTCCCAGAGCGCAGTCCCACTGGTGTGAATGGCCCTTAAGATGTATCGAAATCAAAACTTTTATCCTAGTGCTAGACATTGTTGCGAGTAGTTAGAACTCATGTCAGGTTTGTATTGCTGTCTGTGTCTTGATTATAGAGATACACTCTTTTGATTTGTCCTGATGGCCAGAAAATGAGGGAGAAATCAACATTTAGAGTTGCAACCAGAATGGGAAAAGAGGGGAACTCTTCCAACGGAGACACTAGTTCTGCCTAAGGCTAGGTTCACACATATGCGGTTTAAAATTGCTCAGTAATGCCAAGCTGCAGTTTCTAAAGCAAGCAAAATCCTCTCTTGTATTAAAAGAGGTATAGACTCCAGAGAGAGAGATATCATATTACCCCGATACAAATCATTAGTAACACCTCATCTGGAATATGCAGTTCAGTTTTGGGCATCAATTCACAAAAAGAACATTGGGGAACTGGAGAAAGTACAGAGAAGGGCAACCAAACTGATAAGAGGCATGGAGGAGCTCAGCTATGAGGAAAGGTTAGAGGAACTGAATGTATTCTCTCTTGAGAAGAGAAGATTAAGGGGGGATATGATGAACATGTATAAATACATCAGTGGTTCATATAGTGAACTCGGTGTAGAGTTATTCACCCTGAGGTCATCAGAGAACAAGGGGGCACTCTTTACGTCTGGAGGAAAAGAGATTTAATCTACAAACACGGAAAGGTTTCTTCACAGTGAGAGCTGTGAAAATGTGGAATAGACTCCCTCAAGAGTTGGTTCTGGCCAGCTCAGTGGATTGCTTTAAAAAAGGCCTGGATTCTTTTCTATATACATAGAATATAACTGGATACTAACATTTATAGGTAAAGTTGATCCAGGGAATATCCGATTGCCTCTCAGGGGATCAGGAAGGAATTTTTTTCCCTGCAAATTGCATCATCCTTTGCTGTTTTTTTTTGCCTTCCTCTGGATCAACTGTTAGTGTAGGATTATAACTTTTTTTTTTTTTTTTTAATGGTTGAACTGGATAGACTTTTGCCTTTTTTTTCAAGCAGACTAACTATGTAAGTTTTGTATTGCAATTCAGGGAGCAGATGCAGTGCAAATATCATCCAGTTCTCTGTGAATAACTGTGTTTTTTATGCGATTTATGTACACCAACATTCTCTCTCTCTCTCCTTACAGAGCAATACAATGAAAACCACACTGGAATCTAATTAGATCTGAACACCAACATGTTTGTTGAACTTTATGCACTGCAAATTTAGATCACACTGCTACAAACTCGCACACAACCCTTTTCCAAAAAGCACTACAGATGTAACGCATATATGTGAACACCCTATATATAGGAACCATTCTATTTCTGTGCTCATGCAAATCTATCTGCTCAAAATGCATCCAAAAATGGATATATGTGAACAAGGGCTAAAGGAGAATTTCCTTCCTCTGATGCTTCTACTGAAAAGGAAATGAAGGAAAAACTGATGCGTTTCACCATTCCCTACTCCATCCAGTGGAAAAGTTTTGGCTTTATTGATACCTAAAGATTAATTCCAGACATGGATATTTTTATTTAATTACATTTGTCCAGCTTGGACCAGTGCAACTATGTATATAACATACCCGGCCTATCCCTCTTAGAAGCTGGAAATCATTGAGTAGACAGTGCTACTCCAGTCATCCCCACTTGCATTCAGGTCCCGTGCCAGGCAGCCAGCTTGATGCATTGTGAACACAGGAGTTTGGCCACTTGGCACGGGAGCCATTCATAGATGCTGAAAGAATGCAAAGCGTTCTCTGATTGGATGAGGAGGAGAGGCTAGGCGGTGATGTCACGCTGAATTCCAGGTAGGGCAATTTTTACCTAGTTGCATTGGTTCACCTTGGACCAATGTAAGAATGTATTTGTCATAGTTGACCAATGCCAGTGATAGCTGGAAATCTCTGTAGTAGGCACTGTTTCTTCAGGGATCTCCACTAGCTTCTGTGTCTTGTGCTGAGCGGCTGCCCTGCTGCTTACTGAACACAGAAGATGGCTTGCTTGGTATGGGCCTCATTCAGGGAACACTGCATGTTCTCAAAAGTTTAGACAAGGTCAAGAAGCAGAGCAAAGGTGCCACCATCTCAACTTCGTCTAATCAAAAAAACACTTCACATTCATCGAGAAAATGCAACTTGTTCCCTGAAAGGCGCTCACTGTTCACACTCCTGTGTTCACAATGCAGCATGGCAGCCAACCGGCCCGGGAGTCAAAAAGCTAGTGGAGATCGATGAAGTAGTGGTTCCTACGACAGAGATTTCCAGGTATGAGGGATACACTGGTCCTAGTAAAAATTGAAAAACCTGGAATTCATCTTTAAACTTTAATGGTTAAAAAAAGCTACCCTTTCGATCTGTAGTATTGTCTATAATGTGCCATGTTCTCTTTAAGAAAATCATTCCTGTCTGGATCTAGTCATTTGAAAAGAAAAGACTTCTGGCTGGGATTACCCAGAGCCCAAAACACACAACACTGACCTCACTCCACTTATACATCATGATATCAAATGTACTTGGGGGTCTTAACAAGCACTATTTACAGCCTGAGCACTTGAGCCTGGCTGGTATCATACATCAAACAGCCTAATCCTTGTACAGCCGGCGTACCGCTCAAGCACACAGTGGTGAATACCCAGGCCTCACTTATAATGAGGGGGATAAAATACAAGTATACAGATCAGTTCCCCTGGGACCCCCATCAATTCTCTGCTAGTCAAATTATCTGGGAAGAACTATTATGTTACCGACACCATCAGAATTAACATTGCTTGACAGCTCGACCGACAATGCCTAGAGCAATGGCGCAAAGTGACTAGCTAGCCCCACTTCCGCAACCCCTAGTGACCAGCTACTGACTATCTGTTGGTTGGAAGGATTTAAGACTATTTGCTCACATGGGATTATTTAATAAAGCAGCGCAAAGAGCAAAGATAACATGCAAAAGGCTCAAATCACAAAGCTTTAATACAAGGATAAGGATCTTTATTTTAGACATGTGACTGTAATTTTCAAATCTCATTGGACTCCTCTGAAAATAACCACCATTTTTGAAAATAAGCATCCTTATCCTGGCATGTTATCTTTGTGAATTGAGCCTAAATTGTGGTAACCCATAATGAGTAATCAGATTTCAGGATACTGTAGCCATGTCAGTGAAAGGTAAATCTGATTGGTATACGTTATACTGTACATACAGTAGATCTCATTACGCCAAGTATGTAAACCGATGATGATGTCCAGGGGCATAGGAGCTACAATGCATACTACCCCTGGAGTGCCTCTGTGCTAATATGCTTTATTAGACTTCCTATTGTTTGGGGTCTGAATTTTCCCAGCACCACCTTCCACAGTGCCTGGTTGGACCAAGGGGAATTCTGACGCCCTTACTGAACCCTGGTAACTGTTGATTACGGTGAGACGGAGGATGATGTAGAGTGCGACCTGACCAGAACCCTATTGACCGAGATGTTTTGAAGATCATATCTCTCTACATGCGTATTTTATACGCACTTCTGGTGAGTGCGCAATCTATTTGTTTTAAGGACCTCTACCTCTGAACTGCAACACATCCCTTACAGCAATTGACATGGGAATTTGGACTATTGTGCACTAAATAGCGGACTGTATTTTATTTTGTATTTTTTGTCTCTTTCTGCCTTTGCCTATACGCCTAGGGCATTTCCATCGAGCACTTATTTTATGGTTTCTTTAAATTCAAGCGCTGCACCGATCTCTCTCTTTTTTTTCCATTATGTAAACCCTAACTAATTTTTCTTATTTGGTCTCTTTTATTCTGTTAAATGTCCCGTTGAATGCATTTTGTTATATCTGTCAATAAGTGCAAAACATAGCTGCTGATCCTTGCAGAAAATCTTGTTAGCAAATTACATTCTGTGCCATTTGCCTGTGATACACTCTTATCAGTTACATTGTTCCAAACTATCTCTGAGAACTTCACAACCTATTTTCTCTATGGTCTGGAGAACAGGAGAGTGGGCAGCTATTGTAGTCATGTACTTAGGTGACAATAGATACAAAGGGCATCCTTGCTCAACCTTCTTGCCCAAAAGGGTAACAATTTTCAGGTATCAGGGAACCCTTAGTAGAACCAATGCATCGAGGGTTAAAGTTAAAATGTCCCTTCCATTGTTGATCAGTAGGAAACAGGGGGCGGACTGAAAACTCATAGGGCCCCCGGGCAATAGGGGATCATGGAGCCCGTGTCTTTGCCCACACTCAAAGCACACTCAAAAAAGCCTGTGAAAGGTACCGGGGCATCTCATGGGGCCCCCTACTGACCCTGGGCCCTCGGGCAGTGCCCGAGTGCTCGAATGGTCAGTCTGCCCTTGATAGGAAAGCAACACGAAGTCCTCATGCACACTGGACTTGTTTACAGTGACTGTTTTTGACGTTTTTATCTAGGCAAAACAAAACTGGCACCTTTTGGTGCCGATTCACACCGCAACACATTGCGGGAAACCTGCATGCAGTGCACATTTTCCTCCCCGCGTCCCAAACAGGGGCGGTCTGACAACTCATGGGGCCCCCCAGACAATAGGGGATCATGGGGCCCCTTTGTCCTCACCCACACTCCAACCACTCCCAAAAAAGCCTGTGAAAGGTACCGGGGCATCTCATGGGGCCCCTTACTGACCCTGGGCCCTCAGGCAGTGCCCGAGTGCTCGAATGGTCAGTCCGCCCCTGGTAGGAAAGCAACCCTATGTCCTCATGCACACTGGACGTGTTTACAGTGACTGTTTTTGAAATTTTTTTCTACAGCCAGTAAACCCTCCAGCATGTTATCCTATGTGTCCATGCATACATAGACTGTAGTCAATTTTTTTTTGGCAGGGGCGTTTTTTGGCTCGAAAAAAAAACCCAGGACTAGTGGGTTTCTAGAGGAGTTTTTTTAGCCGTATAAACGCTATAACAACAAAACGCAATAAAACATGGTAAATCGCAGCAAACTGGCGTTTCTGGACTTTATTTACCAAAAAAATAATTTTGGGGGGGGGACACACCAAAAAATGCAAACAGGAAAAAACAGGGCAAAACGCTAATGCAAAAACGCTAAAAACCACTGAAAAACTCACGTTTTTAAATTGACTTTACACAGCCAACATTACCAGCATTATTAAAACACCCAGTGTGCATGGAGTCTAACAGTGGTGGTCAGAACGCCAAACTTACAAACAGCCAAAAAGATCTTTGATGTCATGCTGCTGGCTTCGCTAGGTGACGATGGTTCTGGAATTATGCAGACACCATCAATTGGGAAGTCAATCAGTTGCAGCTCAAGAAAATCAGGAGGAACCCTGATTGAGAAAGCCTACAGTAGGGATGAATGTTCTCTAGTATAGGGAAGTATGGTTAATGGTAGGATCACCAGGCGGAAATAAAGGGGAAAAAGCCTTATAAAAAAGGGAAAACCAATGCAGCTAAGGATTGGTAATCTGCAATATAATACATTTCAGTTTTGGGGTGTAGATACACTTTATGCTCCTTTCTGAATGCAAATAGTTCATCTATTCTTTCTCTTTTTTTTTTATTTATGAATTAGAGAACTGGTGCTCAGTGTATAGCACAAAGAGCATTAGGATACAGTGACCAATCAGAAATCAGCTTTGAAAATAGGCTGTTAAAACGTATGAATTATGGGCTGCTATGGTAACGGCTATTTACCTATGTCATTAAATAGGCCCATGAAAAATGAAAATTTCATTCCAGCCAAAATGGATATTTTACCATACAGCTACAGTATGTTATGTCTGTTTTATGTTCCTATGAGGTAGTTTAGTTCATTCACACTAATGGATGTCATTTTTCTCCCTGATGTATACTGATTTCTGAAGTTAAAGTGCATCTGAACCCAAGAACAAAATTGTAATATATTGCAACTTACCAATCCTTAGATTCGATAACTGCATTGGTTTTCTATTTTCAGACTTTTTGCCTTTATTTTCACCTGGTGATCCCACCAGTAACACACTTCCTCTCCTATGGTGGCAATGCTGTTTCATTGTACTGTAATTATAGATGATGAGCATTGGCATTCTAAGACAGAGATTTGTTAAGACTACGGAACTACTCCCCTTCTCCTCATCTCAATAACATAGGGGTATTGTATTCTTTAGTTAAAGTGGTTATAAAGGCAAAAGGTTTTTTACCTTAATACTACCTCCGCATTAAGGTAAAAAAAAAACCTGTCAAAAGCTTCTACCCCCAGCCTCCCCTCTAACACCTACCTGAGCCCGATCTCAGTCCCAACGCTGTGCACATTCAGCAGCTCTTTTCCCATCAAGTCTCAGCAGCAGCACAAGCCATTAGATCCCACTGCTGTCAGTCAAATCCTGGGAGCGGGGGGGGGGGGGGGAGCGGGGGCAGAGCTGAGCTGTGTGTGTCTATGGATGCACACACACAGCTCAGCTTAGGATCAAGCCCGCATGAGTGCCCCCATAGGAAGCGACTTGCTATGGGGGCACTTGGAGAAGAGCAGAAGCCAAGATCGTCAGCAGAGGACCCCGGAAGAGGAGGTTTGGGTCTGCTCTATACAAAACCATTGCACAGATCAGGTAAGTAGAACATGTTTATTCTTTTCAGAAAATAAAAAGCATTTTAACTGATTGTAGATGATAAGAGTCAGCACAGGCAGAAAGCACAGGAAGTTTTCAGCTGGCGGGATCAACAAGTGTTTGTTCACTTACAGAACAGCTAAAACAAAAAGCTTTCAAAGGTATATTTAACCACGTCTAATCAAATGTGTGTTTGTCTATTAGTAGTATTCTCAGAAGCTGGTGGCAAGAGAGATGGAAAATTTTTTATTTTCATTTTTGATAGAGTGGGTGGCTGGGTTTGAGACTCTTTGGGGTTTTTACTACTCTTCATTACACTACAAGGGGGATTTCCTCTAACCTTGGGTTCATTAACAATAAAGAGCATGTGCTAACACTCCTTATAACCCATATTACTGTGACATGTGGTTTATGATTGGGTGAAACGCGTTAGAGGGGGGCATTCCTAGGGCAGGGACTGTCACTGCCTTGTTTGTGGATGGTTTGTACAATAAATGTGGACGCTTGTGGTCGATCCGGTGTGCAGTGCGTCTTCATTCTACTCCTGGTTGGAGAGTGTGCATGGCTCAGCTTGCCTACTGCACTTGAGGTTTGATTGGCACTGGGAAGCATCTGCTTAGAGCAGATAATTCTTTCAATCTGATGCTATCCGCACTGTGTATATGTGCATTGCCATTCATTCTTAAATGCACAGTAACATGCATTTACAGTGCGCAATAGTACAACTGTGCTGAGTGGTCTCCAAATTACAGTCCAGGTGTCGGATGTGGCCCTTTGCTTGCCTTTACCAGGCCCTCAGGGCACTATTCCACCAACTGACACCAATGATGGGGCACCATTCCCCCTACTGTCACCATCAATGGGGTGACAATGCTCAATGCTTCCATTAAAACCAATGATGGAGCACTGATACCGAGGCAATTTCTACTCCCATTGGCCACAGTCTGGCCTCCTTAAAGCCTGAAGGACAGTAAACTGTCCCTTTGCTTAGAAAGTTTGGAGACCCCTGCTATCGAGTACCACATAGCACAGATGTAAACGTACTGTAAAAAATGAAGCTCTGGGGCACATTGGCATCTTGGATAACACAATGTACCCCAACAAAGAAAATCATAGGCAAGAATGCATTTGTGTTTCACCACATGCAATGTGCATTGTTGGGTGGTCACTGTGGCAGAAAATAATTGGAACCTCAGGCAGCAATACAATCGGGAAGGACTAGGACCTCATTCAGTTTTACAATGCTGCTTGGGTCACCCCTGGGGAGATTCCTCTCACCTACTATGTATTCAACAGATTTGGAGACATTTCCTCAAAAATTGGTAAAGGTGGTATTACAAAGCTGAGAGAAGTTCTAACCTTTGTTCCCCCTCTCTATCCTAAACCAAAGAAAAGTTTTTTTGATGTTCCACTTTAAAAAAAACTAATTTTAGACTTTTCACCTAATGTTTGGTACTTTTTGTAGCTCCATCTATCTTCTCTGCAGCGCCTTAGATCCGAGCATTTTAAGCCTACCCCTTTAACAACCTAACCTCCAAGCATTGCCATAAGGACATGTACAGACTTGGGTGAACTTTGGGCTGCCTATGAAGCTGTCCTGATTTGACATTTTATAACACTGGGGGAAGGCTTCAAGGGTAGGTACATGCCAACTCACCTATGAAATCATGATTTAGCTGGGCAGTCCCTAGTGAAGCCGGATCAGGAATCAAATAAAAAACGATGGAAACACAGACTGCTGACTGTCTGTATTCTACAAATATTTATTTTAGGCTAAGGATCCATCTTCTCTTCTAACATAATAGCCGTGCATAAACACAGAACAAAGACTTTTCTTCTAAGTCTCTAAAGACGCTAATTATGTTGGCCCAACAAACGTTCCGCAATTACAATCAGTCCATTCTTTACAAGATCCGTTGAGCGAGCACTGAGCGGGGTTTGGGTCAGATGGCATTAAACCCTTAGGGCTGTGACATATAATTGGGCATATGAAGTCAGACGCTGATTTGTGTTGAGATGCTGATTTGAAACAGAGATATGTATCTGCATTACAGATAAGCCAATGCTGCAGCTTCCAGCAGTCATGAGCCATGGCGTCATGGCTCCCAACAATCTACAGCTGATGATTAATACTGCACGCATGCAGAAACTTGGCCGGGTACAACTCATGGATCTGTTCTTCCTAACTAAAGTCCATTGCCCATCTGCCTGTCTTTGATGCTCTGGCCATATATAAAGGACAACTCCAGGTAAATAGAAATTAGTTCACAATGTATTTATCCTGTGTGTATAAAATATTATATATATATATATATATATTATATGCCTGCACACACACTAACTAAAACCGCATATAATCTTTACCATGGCTTTATATTTTTATATAGGTTTTTATATTTTTTTTTATATTCAGTTTAGTTAAAATTATTTTCATTATTTTTACAATTGCTGCATTCATTAAAGTATATGTAAACCCTCACCTTGTAAAACAACCCACTCTGTTTTAAACAGAAATGAAAGGCAAAACATTTGTGTTCTCAGCTGCATAAGACCTGGGGGAGGAGAAACAGCATACACTGATCTTCCCAGTGAATGGCTGTGTAGGGGGGAAGGGGCATGTCCAGACAAGACTGATCATTGGAGCAGGCTGAGTTCTCAGCACAGCCATAAAACTGACCACACTGTGCTCTCATGCCTAGCGTGTTCAGTTTATAATAGGAGATCAGGGCCGCTGGTAGGAACACCAGGGATTCCACACAATGGAGCAATGCAGAGGGAACAGGATACTTTTTCATAAAAGTACATGGTACAGCAGGCATATATCTGGGATATGAAATGTTGGGTTTACATATTCTTCAAAATAATACCTGGTGATCCTTTCATAGCGTTCCATGTTTAGGTACTTCCTTTTATAGGGTGACAACCTCTGTGCCTAGCTACCAACTGTGCTCCCATGTTGTCACCATGTCCAAGTATAAATATTTATATTTTGTAATTGTAATTTGTTTTAGTTTATATTTCCTTGTTTGTTATAAATAAATTATTTATTTACCATCCAGGATATAATGCGGCTTGATTTATTATTGTAAAACTTCCATTCTTGAATTTTGAGAGGTAATTTTTTTGTCTTGGTCTTCGTTAATTGTAAGTGAGGCTTGACTCTATATAGATTCATTTATAGCTTCTATGGAGGCTTGGTTGAGCCAAGAACAAGGCTTGGTTATGCTTCCTGTTTTGATCCTCACATAGAGGCTTGGTTGCTTTCACAATGAGGCTTGTTTTCTTTCACATATATATGCGATAACGCAGGTGGGACTCCAAGCCCCAGAAGATGACTGCTGATGACGAAACGCGTTGGATGGCGCCTCCCCCATGACGTCACCTCCCCCATGACGTCATTGCGTACATTTTACCAGAAGTTTCTGCTAATTCTGCTGTTTGCTAAATATGATGTTGATGTTTGTGAGGGCAGTTCTTTATTAGTTAAATGGTCTTTTATGATATCTGCACTATGAAAGGTGTTTATCTCTTTGTTTTCATATGAGTGTATCGGCCTTTTCATAATAATCTTCCATCTAACAAGCGGTGTTGGATATTAGCATTTGATTTGGAGCGTAGCGTTGCCATTGTGATATAGCAATTTGAGAGCTTACTGACCACCCTCGGGTTGAGGATATTTGGTAAGTCTACATCTTGCCTTCACTGTGGTGTTGGGTGACGCTGGTGTTTGTGAGAAAAAGGGAGATTTTGGCATATTCCTCTTTAAGGGGACTGTTACATTCATTTCACTAAAGGAGGACTATCTGTTCATTTTTACTTTTTTTTTCACTTGGGTCTTTTCATTACCACACTTAAAACTGTTTTTTCTCACATAGGGGTCAATTCACTAAAGGTTCTCATTTGCATAAATTGTGTGCAGTAACAAAATTCCCAATTCACAAAAAATAAAGAGTTTGCAATATTTTCCGCAAAATTAAAAATATGTTGGTAAATACCGCATGCAGTAAGCTGTAGAGTCCAATTCACAAACACAACAGCAAGTTAAAAAATGCGATATTTATCACCAGGGTTTTGCTGGTGGTATCACATGTGGTATTTTTTCAGATGCAGCAAGGGGGTCCTCCCCCGACCCCTAGGGGTTTGGTATAGATATTAAGTGGAACCCCATGCCAATTTTTTTTTAAAAGCGGCGAGGGGTCCCCCCAGATCCACACTAGACCCAAAATCCCTTAGGATTGTGAGGGGACCCACACGCTTTTTTTTTAAATTTTGGTGTGGGGTTCCCCCCAAATCCATACCAGACCTAAAGGCTGTTTTTTTTCAAATTTTGGTGTTATTATTACTATTATACAGAATTTATATAGCGCCAACAGTTTGCTCAGCGCTTTACAATATAACAGGAGACAATACAGCAACAATACAGTTCAATACAAGAGGGAAAGGAGGGCCCTGCTCCTTGGAGCTTACAATCTAGGAGGCTTTTCCTTAAAATCCATACCAAACCCAATGGGCCAGGTATGGATGGGGGGGGGAGCCCCACAATGTTTTTTTCATCATACATAATTACTGGCATGTTTTTTTTTCATTCAGCTGTCAGTGGGACACCCTCTGACAGTTGATGAGTTATCCATTGTTAAGGACACCGCGGCTGGCTTCCTTAACAACCAGCTATCGTGCGATAAATTACTGCATGAAAATATCCGGTAATTACCGCAATACAGATATTTTACCACAAAAGTTATTTACTGCTAAATTCTTAGTGAATTGCACATTTCCAATAAATTTACCGCATGCGTTATTTTACTGCATTTTTTCAATCATTATTTAACTCTTAGTGAATTGACCACATAGTTATTATTTTGCATGATTTTTCTTCATATAATTTTTTTGTTATAGGGCAGCACTTATTACCAGTGAGTGATGAAGGCTACAAGTAGACATTTCAAAACAAATTGTTGTAACCACCAGGAAACCCACCCTTGGAAAAGCCATGGAGCAATTGCTGGATACTACACTACAAAAAGGCTGCAGAGATCGGCAGCACTGATATTTATTATTTATTTCAGGTACTTATATAGCGCCGTCCATTTACGCAGCACTTAACATATATATTGTACATTCACATCAGTCCCTGCCCTCATGGGTCGTACAATCTAAGGTCCCTAACTTGCATTCATACATACACAAACTAGGGACAATTTAGACAGGATCCAATTAATCTACCAGCATGTCTTTGGAGTGTGGGAGGAAAATGGAGTGTGGGAGGAAAATGGAGTTCCCAGAGGAAACCTGCGCAAGCACAGGGAGAACATGCAAACTCCAGGCAGGTGGAGCCGTGGCTGAGATTTGAACCAGCAACCCTAGTACTGCCAGGCGGAAGTGCTAACCATTTAGCCACTGTGCTGCCCATATATAAATAATAAAAGATGAAACTAAGTTGAAAACAAGTATTCTGATAAAAATAAAAATGGCAATTCTTTATGATATGCAGTACTTAAGCAAACTAAATCATTCAGTTATGAGTTTCTTCTAATTTAAAGCTTTCCACCAGCCAAATTTTTATTTTTGTTTTACAAAATGGGTGAAAGAGTTAAAATATATATAGCTTTCAGTTCCTGTTACCCCACTGGGAAGCATTTCCCTCACTCATGTTTTTGTAGTACCCTTAGCAGAAAGCGTAGGGGGAACAGCTGCCACGTTCCATAAAATGTAAAAAAAATAAATAAATAAAAATCAAAAAGTTCCCTTTTCCACTAAAAATGTTTTTGTTTTTGCCTGTGTCCCTGCTGTAGAAATTTCCCATCTAAATGTTTGTCTTTCCTGCTCTATACTATCAAGAAGAAAGTTTAGACTGGAATTGGGCAACATTTAAAATACAACAGTGAACTGCTAATACAATCTACTGCAAGGGAGATAAAGTCAAATAAATATGCTCACTTTTATTCTGAACTTTATTAGAGCTACTGCATCCAGATACAGATTCCTCTTGTAGGGCTGCAGCCTCTTGTCACATGATTCTGTGCAGGCTTTGCTCTGCAGAGGACAGTCACCTGCACAAGATGAATTACATTTTTACCCCAGGTTTACATATCTGCGCTCCTGCAGGCCACGTTTTGGGTGGGCACGAGAGCCCATTCATTTGAATGGACTCCCGTGCCCCGGGACACGCAGGGAAGAAGTCCCTGCACTTCTTCTGAAAACGCAGCCCACACGGGAACCTCGGTTTCCAGTACGGTTGCTATTTCCAGTGTGGGCGGCGTGCTATTAGAATTAATGGTACCTGCCCGCGGGTCTGCATTCCTCTGTGCGGGTGGTGCGGCTGCACGGATTTTTGTGCAGATCCGCAGCAGCACCACCCGCACAGATGTGAACCTAACCTTAGTGTGGATTGTGCGTCACTCCAGATGATTTATTGTTCACTACTGATTTGTGGCACTTGGAAATGTTTATTATTGATTGATCACTGACCACTGACTACCTGATTGCTCATGGCATCTGCCGGTTATGTGATTTAAATATTTCGTTTTCCAGCCAAGTATTTCCAGTTTGTCCACCGATAAATAAAAGACACTAAAAATACTCATATCTGGCTCCTGAGCAGGACCGACTCAGGCAAAGGGCAGTTATTTACTGTAGCCCAGTGTAGCCCATCACAAACTAGCTTTTCATTTTTTGATATTAAACTTCGAAAACTGGCAAATAAGTTGTAAAATACTCCTAAATCGAACTTTAAGGGCTCGTTCGCACCAGAGCATATGCATGATATGTGATGTATAGGGGCAGTAAGGGGTATTATTACAATGCATCGCATGGTTTACTTTTTTCTCACTTTTTTAACTTGAAATGTCACAAAATGACACTTAATGCAACTCTGCGCACTGCAGTGCATTGCAGTGTGATGAAGTCAGGTGCACTACAAATGGACAACAACCCATCTCAACACAGCATTATGGTGCAAATGGGGCACATAGAAAACAATTCTTTTCTACATGCCCTTGCATCGAGACTGATGTGATCTACACAGATTAACACAGCACAACTGATGTGGTGTGAATAAGCATTTATTTTAATGCGCCAGGTGCACATCATCACCAATCTTTACTATTGGTAGGATTTGCTGCGTTTGCAGGTGGCTAGACCTCTGCAGAGAGACTACTGCTTCTAAACAGAGCAAGGGTCCTCCTTTGCAGCATGCTGGCAGGAGACAGGATTTTCTACTCAAGCTGTTGCTACTATGAAAACAAGCGATAATGCAGGCCATACATTGGTTGAATTCTGAACTAATTTTCTCCCGATGCCGCCACCATTGATTTCGAAATTTGACCAGCCAAGCCTTCAATTTCACCTCATGTTGCTACAGAAAAGAATTTTCATGGCCAAGACTTTTGTTTTCTTTCCAGGTCACAGCTCATGCTCATTTCTTTTTCGATTATATTTCTTGTGCGATTCTCCCATCATTGATTAGAAATTCGTTCATTTTTCAAAAAATTTCCAACATACCCGATCACTTAAATTTGATGGTCTCACGATAATCGGCCGTTGAGGTGGCCCACTAATGGTACGAAATTTGATGAAAATTCTTAGAAAAGATTTTTGAAAGACAACTCTTTCGGAAATCGACCCGTGCATGGCCGGCTTTAGTCTTTGCACACCTTTTGGAAAGTATTTAGCCAATTTAACCCTTTGGGGTTATTTACTAAAACTGGAGAGTGCAAAATCTGGTGCAGCTGTGCATAGAAACCAATCAGCTGGTAGCATTAGCTGTGTAAAGGCACATTAAAAAGTGAGTTTTTCAGCGTTTAGCCGCATTTTTGCATTAGTGCTTAGCTGCGTTTTGCCACATTTTTCCGCGTTTGCTTTTAACGTTTTTGTTTACACACACACAAAAAAAATTTTGCTCACAAAATGTCCAAAAACGCCATTTTGCCACATTTTGCGGCGTTTTACTGTGTTTTTCAACATTAGAGCAGTTTTACAGTTAAGGGCTCATGTACACGGGGAATTTGGAAAACTCTTCTGAACGATGGAAACTGCTGGAAAACATAGGATAAAAAATGGCAGTTTAGCCGCGTTTACATACTGCGTTTATGCACGTTTAGACGCATTTATGCGTATTTGTGTTCAGAAGCATTTTTAAAAGATAATTTCAAGAGACCTTCCCAAATGCCCAGAACGCAGTGAAAAATAGTAAATAATGAACTATTTCAGACGTTTTGAGAGAAATAGCGAGAGCAGAAGCAGAGAGATCAGTATGTGTTACGATGATCTGTCTTTTATGGTTGTATTCACTATGGATCCCATCATGAGCATTATGTGGCACGTTCTACCATTTTTTCCTTCAAGCGAAACCTGGAACTGACTGCGCTGATGTACCGGGTCCACTAGAATACATGGAAAATGCTTTGCATGCCTTTCTGATGATGAAAAAAGGCTCTAGACAGCATCTGGATATGGAACAGTTAAAAAACGCTTCTAAACGCAAGAGCTTATAAACGCGTTTACACATGTTTACAAGCATTTGGCAGTTGAAACGCCAATAAAATCTACTCCTGAACGCAAGTTTGGTGCGTTCCAAAAAACAACTGTAAACTCAACTGCCTGTAAATGACTGTAAACGACTATGTGTACATGGACACATAGGAAAACATTACGGAGAGTACAGGGGCTACTGAAAAAAATGCACAAAAGCTCCTGAACGTCAGTTTAGCAGCTGCAGTGTACATGAGCCCTAAAAAAACTTCTCTAGAAACCCACTAGTTCTGGGGTTTTTTTCCAGCCAAAATCCACCCCTGCCAAAAAACGCTGATTAAAGCCTATGTGTGCATGGACACATAAGATACCATGCTGGGGAGTTTACTGGCTATAGAATTAAAAATGCCAAAAGCCAAAAACAGCAGCTGTAAAAACATCCAGTGTGCATGAGGACTTATTGTCAAAGCTTACTTGAACAAGCTGAAGTTAGAAGCTGATTGGCTACTATGCACAGCTGCACCAGATTAGGAATGTTCCAATTTTAGTAAATACCCCCTATTGCCTTCAACAGAGAAAGCCCTTTAGGTGGTCTGTAAACCTGGAGGCTTGTAGGAAGGGCTCCCTGTCCTTCAGAGTGATTGACTAAACAGTTATGATGTCCTTCCAAAATTCGAAAAGGGCATTATTTGCAACTATATCTGTGCCCATCTCAAAAAAATTTGAAATACAAAGAGAAATGCAGCTGGAGGCAGGCATTTTAAGGGCACCATATCAAACAACAAACTTTTACAGTTTTATTATTCCAAAAATAAAACCCATTAGCACAAGCCCAAAAGTATAGTATACTTCACATATTGGATAAAATCCAATCTATCACGATTCCATCCACATTGCACAGAGCAGATAACTGTTCTTGACACACCCCAAAAAAAGGGTGCATAGCAATACTTCCTATACAGATTGTATCACTCCCAAATGACCAACGTGTTTGGAGACTTGCTCTTCTTCAAGGTAATCTGATGGACCTTCATAAAAAGGATGGAAAAATGTGAACACTATACATATATACAAACTCCCACACATATATGACCCACATCATAGTGTGACAGATGTAACTACTTACATGTGACGTAACCAATGAAGTAACCAATGACCAACAACCTCCCAGCTCCCAGTAGTTGACCATGAGCTGATGGTTACAGCTCCATTGTAGTTCTGAAGGCAAGGATTGAGCATGCCCAAGAACAACACAGCGACGCAGATATGTGATGGCTGGGCATTAAGGTTCACCTGCCATACCCCTACTCCAATGCTGTTATTTCTCATTGGTGGCTTAGGTTGGCCGTAGACAGGCAGATGAGAATGACAGACAGGGAAACATTAGCCTTGCTGCAAATCTGCTGGGACCTCTGTATTGTAGTTTATGAAACGCAGGCAGTGCCAAAAATGACCAAACACTTCCATTGTTATTCTCAGAGTGGAGAGGAAAGGTTTGATGTCATTGTATAACAACTTTCAACAAGCTGGAAAACTGATCTTTTTCAGGGCCTGAACCTTACATCCTGGGGGAATTCGACTGTGTATGGCAACCCTTAGGATAGAGTAGGATGAGTATTGCTGGTGTCTGGCGCTAGAGCTGGGTACAACCACCCATCACAATTTATGTTCTAGGACAAAGGTCTCCAAACTTTCTAAGCAAAAAGACAGTTTACTGTCCTTAAGACTTTAGGGGGGCCAGACCAGAAAATGTCCCGGCATCAGTGGGAGTAAACAATGCCCTATCTTTTGTGTTAGTGAGAGGAATTGTACCCCATCAATGGTGACATTGGGAGAAATTGTGCCACATCATTGGTGTCATTGGGCCCCATTCTTGGTATCATTGGGTTGAACTGTGCCCCATCGTTGGTGTCATTGGTGGGAATTATACCCCATCGTTGGTGTCATTGGTGGGAATTGTGCCCCATCATTGGTAGGAATTCGTTGGTGTCAGTGAATTAAAGAGAGCCCTAAGGCTGTATATCCGCTCTATGGGCTATAGCCCTACACTGGAAATCCCTCACGGTACCATTGGCCACAGTTCTGCAAAGAGTTGATGCAGTGATGCTCATGAAGAGAATTCATTACACCTTATTGGATAAGATGCACTTATTTGACAGAAAATGGGAAATCTGGGGAACTCACAGGCATTTACTATCTGACTAATGTCCACTCATATTTTGGTTGATTGAGTGATTTTCTTGGTAGCTATATAGCTCTGCATACCCTTCTACCTATATTGCTCATGTACTTAATTTCTTTTCTCTTTCTTTTTTACTTTGCATGGTTGTACCATATGAAATATGCATTACAGACGTGCCTTGTTCCTGTTGTATATCTTACATGATGTTGTACTGCTATTTTGTAGTATATTTCTTGACAAAAAACAAAATAATTTTTTTTTTTTTAACAAACGAGTGCCCTAAGGGCCAGATAAAAGCAAGCAAAGGGCCATAGTTTGGAGACTACTGTTGTAGGAGATCTGGGACACCAGATCTTTATGCTGCACAGGCAAAGGCACCCATGTGCATGTAGCCTTAAAGCACTGTACCCTTATGTAACTAACATACTGTCAGGTTTGTATCATTATAATGCTGGATACAAACAGGAAGGTTTTTTTTTTTCAACCCAGTGGGCTGAATGAAAAAAACTTACAGATTGCCGTTCTAATACATGTGTTGTTAGGCTGACTATAGACGGTTCAAATCCCTGCTGAACCGGCCAAGATTCGAGCCATGTATGGGCAGGCTGAATGTACCCAAGTTGATTGATCGATCAACTTGGCTAGAACCAGCCTGTGGGATTTTACACGTGATTATTGCTAGCAGCTAATATAACCACTAGCAGTAATCACTGTGATCAGGGATGGCTCCCTACGGCCCCCCCTACTGGGAGAACACAATGGATTGTCTGGAGGGATTCAACACTGACTGTGTTAATGGGGAAATCAAGCAATTTTCATGGATTGCAGGAAAGAAAATCATTCCGTCTATGGCGGGCTTTAGTTGCGGTGATCTCCCCACTTAGCTATTGTGTTCTGACAGGGGGACCGCCACCCGCCAGGACACACTGATCAGAACTGGCAGCCAACGGCTGATCGGATGCCGGTTTTCCAGCATGCCCGTTCGACAGAAGCTGATACACACGGGTGAAAGTACCGGCCTGTGTGTTTTCCCAGCTTAAGCCGTGGTTATTCGCAAACAACAGGAATCTATCATAACCAACCAGATTTTAGTTTACTGAAGTCAGATGAGCAGAAAAAACTCCTTTTTCATTGGTTCACACTGCCTAGTGGATTTAACATGTGTAAAAACAAGTCAAGCTAGCCGTTCAATGTGCCACGTTTCCATTCCATATGCCACCCCTGCCAAGGAGACCCCAAGCCCTGTCCTCCTTGTCTGACATGTCTCTTCTTCTCCTCTTCCTGGAATGTCTCTCTCTGTCGATATCCTGATACCTTCCCTCCCTCCCCAGCAGCGAAACAGGAAAAAGTACAAGGAAGAAGAAAAAAAAAATATCAAAGTCACACATATTGATTCCAGATGTTGTGCTCGCTGCACCCCCCACCCCCCCTTCCTTGCAATTTAATTAAATTCCCCCAGACAGCCAGGAGGAATTTTTTTTAATGATCAAATTTCCCTGGCTCCACTCCTAAAGTGCCCCCTCTCCCCGCCCTTCTGATAAATGGCCAACTACATTCTTCCTGAAATCACCAAAGCCAAAGACCAGGGAGGGCAGCTCCATCCCAGAATCCTCTCTAACAAAAGTTCTGGAGTCTGACAGCATCGTTTTTTCCCAGCAGACACTATTCCCTGTACCATTAACTATTTCACCCCTCTCGTTAAAGTGTTTCCATCGCAAAGCAGAAGCCGCCGGTCTGAGTCACTATCCTGTCACCAGAAAACGATTCCAAAAACAGGACGGAGACCATGCATTTTTTTTTTAATGCGTCGCGCGGACAACCCAGGCCTGAGCGCCGCGCGGGACGTCACTTCCTTAAGTCTGCGCTTTGAAGTCGCAAGAGCTTGTTAAATGCTCAGCAGGCAAGACCTCCGCTCACCTGGATAAGTCGTTAGAAAGGAGTTTTAAGCAATCAAAAATAACGAACAAGATCATTAGAACCTTGACACGTATAACACTTACACGTTCCTAAATTGCCTAAGGTTCACTGAAGGGTCAGACGCGCAATCCGATGGCAGATAGAAAACACCTGACCGTAATGGTCTAGAACGTCTAATTAACGCGTGCGCCGCCGGGGCGAGATGGCTTTGATGGGTTTCGGAAAAACAACTTAGAAGCGGCGTCACTGTCTTATTTGTCAGCGAGAAACCTAATCCTTTCCCTAATAGCGGCACACGGTAGACATTACACAAGCCTGACATCACCGGCATTTTGATTTGAATTTAAAATATCGGCGGAGGGGGTAGTGACAACGGGTATTTGTTGAAAGGCCGGAGCGCTGGAATATCTTAGGTTTTTGCTGGTCAGGTACAACTCCCACAAGCTCTGGTGGAGCTAACTTTTTCGAGAGGCCACCACGTCTTGCCGATCCCTGTTCTCGGCAGGTCATAAACAAATCTTTCCGATCTTCAGAGCCTCGCATAAAACCCCCCCCTCCCCACTCCCAATCTGGCGCCTTCACCCTCCTTGCTCAGAAATGACTTTGTGGGTTACAGAATTTCGTCGTTGGCTTATACTCTTTCAACAATTAATCATCGACTTGTTATTTGCTGAGGCAGGGGGAAGTAGCTTCAGCTTCTCAGACCTGGCCGGAGCATGCGGTGAAAAATGGCAAAATCTTTCATTCGGTCTTTAATGATGGGGGGGGGGATTGCTCTCGTTTGCCCAGGAGTTGGCTGTGTCAGACATGCAGACATGTGACTGACCCCCTGGGACTCAACCAAAAAAAAAAAAATCATATCACACCTCGATTTCTAAGCAGAACTCAGACGTTCCCTCTCTGCCATTTCCGCTGCTGTCTCCTCATTTCCATTTCATGGGATAGTGCCGGCTGTACAAGCCATCTCCGCCTGAGATTATATGAGGTTAGAGTGAATTACTGGGCTTTTCTGCAATCACCAGAACCCCCACCGCACTCTATAGAAACTTGGAGAATTTTCTTACAACCAGCTGACGAGGGTGGAAAGCTGTCAGAGCGAGTTCCTGCCATACTACAGAGACGGGCAGAGGGACTCAACATACGTTTGAGAAGTGGTACTGGCAGGGGCGGACTGACAACTCATGGGGCCCCCGGACAATTGGGGATCATGGGGCCCCTGTGCCCTTGCCCACACTCAAAACACACCCAAAAAAACCTATAAAAAAAAAAGGTACCAGGGGCATTTTATGGGGCCCCCTACTGACCCCGGGCCCTCGGGTAGTGCCCGAGTGCTCGAATGGTCAGTCCGCCCCTGGGTACTGTAACTGAGCAGTTAAACGTTGCCAACTCAGCGCCGGCCAGGTTATTATATCTAGGCAAAACAAAACTGGCACCTTTTGGTGACGATTCACACCGCAACACATTGCGGGAAACCTGCACGCAGTGCACATTTTCCTCCCCGCGTCCCAAACAGGGGCGGACTGACAACTCATGGGGCCCCCAGGACAATAGGGGATCATAGGGCTCCTTTGTCCTCACCCACACTCCAACCACTCCCAAAAAAGCCTGTGAAAGGTACCGGGGCATCTCATGGGGCCCCCTACTGACCCCGGGCCCTTGGGAATTGCCTGAGTGTCCAAATGGTCAGTCCACCCCTGGTCCCACACACGCTGGGTGTCCGATCTGCTGTGGGTGTCAATAGATTCCCGACAATACCACAAACGCAGATCAGAAATACAGTGTGCTTACCTGCACCGGATCACAGAGTACCACAGTACCATTTGATTTGTTTGCAGTTTGCTTTTAAAAGTACCGCATGCACTGCTTTTGGTGTGATCCAGCGTGATTTCAGCCCATTCAAATCAATTAGCTGAAAATTGCATCACACTGAATCACAAAGGAATGCATTCCTGGTGTGAACCGGCTCTTAGGGCTTGTTTACACATGCGTGGTGAAGAGCAAACAGTGAATCACTTTTCAAAAAGCGGTGCAGGTGTTACTGCCAACTCCTAAATGCCCCAAAGGGGCTGTTTGAATAGGAATACTGTGTGGCCCCATTCGCTTGGATATGTCGTGTTCAGTGGTGGTACTACAAAGCATTGTGGCGGTGGTCTTTGCAACTTAAAGGCCCTTTCATACTGATGCATTTTTACCTTGTTAAAAATGCAAGAAAAAAAAGTGCAGTAAAAATATTTCCCTTTAAATATTATGGGACTGTTCACATCACTGCGCTGTGAGTGAGCTGCGTTTTGAAATGTCCTGCATGCTGCATCCTTGGTGAACTGTTCATAAGCACACTAAAAACGCAGGTCCCCATTGAAATGAATGGAAATGCATTACAAATGCGTCAACACGGTTGCATTTTTGGTGTTTTTTGAGTCATTTGTCCGTGTATCGCAGGTGCATGACTGGAGTCAGGCAACCAGAAAACGCACGAGATACGACAGAAAAATATATGCATTTTGAATGCATTTTTTTAAACAGAGCAATGGGGGGTATTTTCAGAGCAGTGTGAAAGCACCTTAAAGCAGAACTAAAACTAAACGTACCTCCTCATTCCAGTGAAGCAGCAGTTAAATCCTTTGCTGACCGCTGTCATCTATCCCCAGCTATTTCAGCCTCTTGATTTGCCAGTGGTGATCCTGTGCATGAAGAAATGCATATACACAGCACAGTGTGCATTCAAAAGAGGACTGTGAGCAGTAGGTAAATGCTTGTTAGTGCCGTGAGACACTGCTGGCATTGCATGTCTCTTCTGTAATAGGAAAAGCTGCCTGCTCACAGTTTTTTAGGAGTTACCTTCAGTTCCGCTGTGTGTGTGTGTGGGGGGGGGGAGTAAAGATGCTCCTCAACCACCTGTTTTTACCACCCCCCAACCACAATTGTAAAATAAGCCTTAGGGAAAAAAAAAATCCTTTTTGCCTTTTTCCAGCATTAGTGGACATTGTTCTGGATCATGGGAAGGATTGGTAACACACACACAAAATCTTATTTTTGTACATTTTCTAGCACACCAGTGATGGAAATGTCAAAAGGGCCAGTAAAACATGCAAGAATAATGGCTGTCATTAATGCTGTGATTTTTTTTTTCTGATAGATGATCAAAATGATGAAATCCACAAAAATCGAATAGCCATAATTTCCCTGCCGATTGATTTAGACTAAATGGTTTGATCAAACTAAGTCGATTGGCCAGGGCAGAAAATGATCAATCATTTTGTATTCATCAGAAGGTTTGAGATGCTTTTGTTCATTAACATGGTCATATTTCGATCAGACTACAAGATTGCATGGTGGAAACAGAGATTCGATCGAAAGTGTACAACTGTAAGTTACATTAGTATCCTAACTTTGGATCGAAAATCCCCATCCCCATGTGTGGGATATTGATCCAATGTGTTATTTACTATAGATCGGTTATTCTTAGCGGAAGAGATTTTTCAGAAAAGAAAACAATTTATCAAAGCATGTATGACCACCTTAAGACTGGCAGGGCTTGGTCACACCAGTTAGTGAGGTGGCATTATGTCACCTGTTTCAACCCCTAAAAACCCATGACATGCCCCACAGCGGTTGCGGCGTGGCCCCATTCAGTGAATGGGTCGCGATGGGCAGGCAGTACTGTCAGTTAAGAATGACGGGGGGGGGGGGGGTCATTTTCTTCACGCTACCGTGCATAGCACCCCAAGTCTGCTGCCTTTGCCTTCATGTGATTCTAAAATGTTTTTTTCTCCTGAAATAAAAAAGAGGCTATACATACCTGCTCTGAGCAACAATATTGCAGACTGGTCACTTACCTCCTCTTACTCCTTCTTCCTTACAAGTGTCTTCAGAGGCCAAGCGCTAAGGGGCCACCCCTGTGGACACACTACCAAGACGGGGCTGTGTGTGTGTGTCCATAGACATACACAGAGCCTGTAGGCCACGCCCCCACTTGCTCCTCATAAGATTTGACTGATAACAGCAGAAGCCTATGGTTCCATGTACCATCAGTGTCTCCTGTGAGACCAGGCAGAAAGGAGAGTGGTGCTGCTGCAGAGACAGGACTGGACTGGTGAGAGGTGTCAAGTAAGTGTTTAGGGATGGGGAAGAGTAGAACAGTTAGGTGGGCATTTTTACTTTAATAGAGGGAGTTTAGAACCACTTTAAAGAGGAGATTTAGGGAGTCAGTAAAAATGTGGCTCAAGCGCATGTTTTTACTACCACACCCCCCCCTCCCATCACAAGTGTAAATGAGACCTTAGGGTCACCAACGTAAAATATCTTATGTGTACTGATCTGGGATACACATGCCCCTTTGCCCCCAGTTGTCCCATGTCACTTGGATAGAAAGCGAAGGGAATTCCAACATTCTACAGCTGTCACTAGAACAGAGGGTGAGGGGAAGTCCTACCATTTGAGCACCCGTTTTGGTGTTTACTGTGTAAGAAGAGATGTACCCTCAATTTGGTAGGATTTCTGCTTATTTCCTGTTGAGGTTCTGGGACAGGAAGTAAAGAGAAATCTCTCCAATGCATTACAGATAGCAAAATGGAAAAATAAACTAAGCTTTTAACCCTTCCCTACTTTATCTGAATCTAGAGTCCATCACCTAGGACTCATTGGTCAACTTTGGCTGACAATGAGGAGTGGGTCAGCCAGGGTTTATGGCTAGGTGGACCTAAGCCTGCCTTGCCACTGTCAAGAGTCTTGCTCCCTGGGGTCAGGGAAGGGTCCCTTCTCTTTGTGAGGGGACCATTATTAAATTTCTCTTCACATGTCTGTCACCTGCACTTATGCATGTGTCTTTTATCATTTGGATTGTAGGGTGCAGGTCTTCGGGCCTATCCTGAAGTCTAAGAGGAGGATGTGTGGCCATTAGGTTTCTTCCTCCCCTGCCTTGGGAGTTCTCTCTTTGGTTGAGCTATCACCTAGTACTCATTGGTTGGCTTTGGCTGACCATGAGGAGTGGGTCTGCCGGGGTTTATGGCTAGGTGGGCCTAAGCGTGCCTTGCCCGTCAGGAGTTTTGTGCAATAAATAATGTCCCCCTCTCTTTGTGAGGGGGACATTATTTATTTTCTCTCCACATGTGTGTCACCTGCACTTATATGTATGTGTCTGTTTTCACTTGGATGGTAGGGTGCAAGTCTTCAGGCCTAGCCTGAGGTCTAGGAGGATGATATGCGGCCATTAGGTTCCTTCCTCCCCTGACTTGGTGGGGGGGGGTCTCTCTTTGGGAGAGCCCATCACCTAGTATTTATTGGTTGTCTTGGGATGACCATGAGGAGCAGGTGGTCTGCTGTGGCTTTTAGCTAGGTGGACCCAACTCCTCAGGGGTCAGGGAAGGGTCCTTCCTCTTCATGAGGGCACCCTTATTTATTTTCTGTCTAAATGTGTGTCAACTGCCCTTGTGTATGTGTCTATTTCACTTGGATTGAAGGGTGCAGGTCTTCGGGCCCACTCTGAAGTCTAGACGGAGGATGTGTGGCCCTTAGGTTCCTTCCTCCCCTGCCTTGGTAGGGGGAGAGGAATCTCTCTTTGGGATAGCCCACCACCTAGTACTTCTTGGTTGGCTTTGGCTGACCATGAGGAGGGGGTCCACCATGGCTTTTGGCTAGGTGGACATAAGTGTGTCTTGAACCTGTCAGGAATCTTGCACCCGAGGGTCAAGCTAGGATCCGTCCTCTTCATGAGGGACCATATGACACACCCTAAGTGCACTTTTTGGGTTCACTTCTGGTGATTTGTTTTTGTGCACCACCACAGGCAATATTTTAAAAAAGTGCACTTGAAACATAGTACAAGCTTGTTTAATTGCTTCCCAACCGCCCTACAGCAGAACTACTGCTACAGAGCGACAGGGCTGCACAAAATCATATATATATGTGTGTGATTTAGCATTTCCGGGTAGGGGACAAGCGCGCACGCCACCCTACCTGTGCCACCATTGGGACAAGCACGCACGCCACCCTACCCGTGCCACCATTGGGACAAGCACGCACACCACCCTACCCGGGCCACCATTGGCAGGTACAGATGTTGATCACCGGGTCCCGGCCGGAGATTCCCCGCCGACACCCAGCGATCACTGAGTATCACTGACAGGGGAGAGACCTGTGTTTAAACCACAGAGGTCTCTCCCCTGCCAGCAGTAACATGCTGCTGTGTATCTCTGTGCACAGCAGAGAAATACACAGTAGCATGTTTCCCTAGTAAAACATGCACAGCACACAGTTAACCCTTTGATCGCCCCAGATGTTAACCCCTTTCTGCCCAGTGTTATTAGTAAAGTGTTAGTGCTTTTTATTAGCACTGATCACTGTATTAGTGTCATTGGGATGTCAGTGGCAGTTAGTCAGTGTCCCTCCCCCCCCCCCCCAGTGTCAGAATGCCCGCCACAGTCCAGCAGTCCTGCTATAAATCGCTAATCGCCGCAATTATTAGTATAAAGAAAATAAAAATCAAAGTTCCAGTATATATACACACCATTTGTAGATGCTATAACTTTCACGTAAACCAATTAATTTACATGTACTGGGATTTTTTTTTTGCAAAGACATGTAGCAGAATACATTTTGCCCTAAATTTATTACAAAATTGTATTTTTTAAATTTTTTACTGGACATTATTGTTATAGCAAAAAGTCAAAAATATTGTTCTTTTTTTCAAAATTGTTGTTTTTGTTCATAGTGCAAAAAAGAAAAAATGCACAGGCAATCAAATACTACAGAAAGAAAGCTCTATTTGTGGGAAAAAAGGACATAAATTTATGTACAGCGTTGCATGACCGCGCAATTGTCAGTTAAAGTAACTCAGCGCCGTATCACAAAAAATGGCCTGGTCAGGAAGGGGGGTAAATCCACTGGAGGGCAAATGGTTAAAATACAACTCTTCTGGCATATTTGATACAGAAATACATAGCAATGAAGTATTTAGCCTTCTATGTAATATTTCATAATATCTTTATGTTATAGCAGTAACAGACATTTCAGAACACCCAATATCCATAGTGGGATATTGTTCAGCGTGTTCTTGTTGCCATGGGAAACTGTCTGTGTAAACATTCTGTCAACTGTAGTTAACATCTGGTGGCAGGAACCACCCCATGGCAGTGGGCAAAGTATCTCTTATCCAAATATCACTGTTTATTCAGTGAGCCTCTCTTTCCACCCAAAAAACAAATAAAACCGCCTTCACCTCCCTACAGCCCTTTGGGAGGGAGGGGCTCACTTTCTGAGATGGTACATGGGGGGAGACTAATTATACATAAAGGCTCATTCACCAAGACTGGGGCACGGCATGCCCAGTTTTACTTGCCCCTGATGTGCTTTGCATAGGGGAAGCATGATGTGTTGTTACTACCTTTTTTACTTTTTTTTTCAACTTTATTGAAATGTCAAAAAAGGACAAACACATAACATATGGTGATGTGTAAGTCTTATTGCACACAGGCATCTGAACCTGTGCAATGTAAGCTCCAGCATATTTCCCTCACCTGTAAGCTATACAAGTGTTTACACAAGCATTGGCATATAACTTAGTACAGCCTCATACACCCATTCATGTCTATGGGCGGATGTATGCAGCACATGGGATTACAAGGTGGGAAATGCAATGAAATTTAAATTACACAGGCTCAAACAGCATGTGCAAGAGGCCTTAAAGATCAATTGCAGAAATTCAGCCACTTTGTAAAACCCACTGACATACCATGAGTTAAATCCAAGGAGGTGCATGCCACCTCATGGACTTATTTCTTTTATTTACATTTGACAGTTTTACAGAGCTCTGGGAGCGTATCTGTCACTATACTCCCACTACTCTGAAAGGAGGAATGATGTGTTCTCACACAAAGCAGCTCTACCCTTCCCTCTTCTCTGCTGTCCATTCACAGAAAGCTTTGTATTTTGTAAACCAGTTTGCTTAACCAGTTCCCAACCACGCTATAGCCGAAGGACGGCTACAGAGCGGTTGTCTAGTTCTGGGACAACATCCATGGACGTTATTCCAGAACACGTCCCCCTGCGCGCTCCCAGCAGCACGCACCCTGCGCCGCTGGTGATCACTGTGTTCTATGGACACAGCTGATCACATGATACAGTACACAGCCATCCATGGCAGCCTTTTACCACGTGATCAGCTGTGTCCAATGACACAGCAGATCACCGGGTAAATACAGTTGCAGGTTAACAATAGCCATGCTCCTGGCACTCAAAAAATGTAAACTTAAAATGTACACATGTGCACCACTAAACACAGATGGTGGGAAAAGGGCACCAACAAAACAATTGTTTTCTATGTCTCCTTGCATTGAGCTCGAGTTGGTCTTTCTAAATCAATGCAGCTCAATAGACATGATGTGACATCAAGTATTCAAACCACAGCTCAGCTGCTTGCTTTTTACCACCCCCAGCCATCCATGTAAATAGGAGGATTGAGGATGAAGGATTAGGACAACATGCAGGGAAAGCTCAGGTTGCCAGTGACACCTTCATTATTTCTACTGTGACATGTTCTCTTTAAAAATATTCAGACTTACCTCTCCACACTTGACTTAAAGTGTATCTATGATCAAAATATAGAACCATATAATAATTACCACATTGTACTTCAATTATTTCTACCCTACCCCTATTAATCTGAATGATCTTGAAATCTGAAACATTTACTCCTTGAAATCTGTGACAGGTAGTCACTATGTCCTGTGAATAGGCACTGTCGTGTCACACATTTCACAGAGGTTTGCTCTGATGAAGGGGGACTATCCCCTGAAACGCGTCAGCTGGCTACAGGACATCCGTCTGAACTAGAAGGGTTCCATCACAGGACAGACCCTCGGTTCTTGGCTCATGTACAACGTTGTAATCATTTTGGCTTTTTTGTGTATGCACTCTTTTTATTCTCTAATAAAGTTCTGTGAATAATGAACCAAGCTTTTGCTCCCTTTGTTTATGCGTTTTGTTTACATAAATCACCGAGCTTTGCTTCTGAACTACAGAGGTGCTAAGAGGAGTCTCAGGGGGCGGAGTCAGTACTGGAGTCACTGCTTGCAGGCAGTAATGTACCATGGGATATGTAGTCCTTAGAAATGGAAAGTAAACAGCAGAAGAGAAGCTGCAAAGCATGCAGGGAATCCAGGAGGTTGTGGAAAGAGACGACCAGCAGACAGGCAGAACTCACAAAATGAAAGGAGATTTTTCAAGTAAGCTTATATTGGATTGTCAAATAAAACAATTGTTTGTATTGTCATTACAATGCCGATGTTATAAAATGATGTGTATGCTGTGACCATAGCCATCCTTCAGGGCTCCGTTCACACTTGTGCAACTCCAAAGCTATACGATTTCATCACTGCGACTTTGAGTGTGACTTTGATCCGATTTTACACTCTCTGAACTTAAGTTGCATCAAAGTAGTGCAGGCACTGTTTTAGAATCGCTGCAACTGTAAGTCACACAGGTCTGAAAAGGTGCCATTGAAAAGAATGGGCTGTGACTTGCCATGTCCAAAATCGCAAGTGAGAATGGAGCCTAAGAGAAACAAACAGTAGCTTGTTAGTTACCTGGCTGTCCCTGGCTTCAATACCTTGTGTCCTGAACCAGAAGAAGCATGAAGATTAGAAAGCCAAAGTAAACTCAGATGATCTCCTGAAATGCATATACACTATATAGCCAAAAGTATTGGGCCAGCCCTCCAAATCATTGGATTCAGGTGTTCCAATCACCTCCATGGCCACAGGTGTATAAAATCAAGCACCTAGGCATGCAGACTGCTTCTACAAACATTTGTGAAAGTATGGGTCGCTCTCAGGAGCTCAGTGAATTCAAGCGTGGTACAGTGATAGGTTGCCACCTGTGCAATTTCCTTGCTACTAAATATTCCACGATCAACTGTTAGTGGTTCTATAACAAAGTGGAAGCAACTGGGAACAACAGAAACTCAGCCACGAAATAGTAGGCCTTACGTAACAGAGCGGGGTCAGTGCATGCTGAAGCACGCAGTGCGCAGAAGTCGCCGACTGTCTGCAGAGTCAATAGCTAAAGACCTCCAAACTTCGTGTGGCCTTCAGATAGCACAACAACATTGCGTAGAGAGCTTCATGGAATGGGTTTCCGTGGCCGAGCAGCTGCATCTGTAAGCCGTGTACCGGTTGGTCTCCCCAGGATACAGTGAAGTCACGAATGAGGAAAGCAACCCCAACACCAGCTTTTGCCACAACAGAATTTTACTTAGATGTGGCAAATAAACACAACCACAAATGCTGAGAACATACAATAAATTTACATACACCCAGCCCAAAGGCTGAGACCCTTGTGCTGCACTGCACGGCGCCTTCTGATGGATGAAGGTAGAAATTTACCTACTGGTGGGCACAACTAAGCTGCCACACCTTACCCGTTATTACCCTAAAAGAGCAGGAATCAGTGTATGGGTGTACGGTATGGGCTAGCCTGCGGTGCAGCACAACAGCTTACAATCTTACACAAATCTACAGTATTCCCTCTCCCACAACTGGTCCTGTAGCACGTGCCTGAGTATTCCTTCTGAGCAAAACACCAGTCTGGCTTGAGTTTGTGGGATTTTATCAGCTCTCCAATGTAGAATGTCGCTTTAAGTTATGAAGTCCTTCCAATGATCAGTAATAACACTTGTGGCCTGACACAAACAGGGACCCTAACTAATTAACTATAGGCCTGGTCTCAGTCTCTAGGCGGCAACACTGAAATGACGTGCGTGCATGATCTTACCGACCCGGGTCTGCTTTTCATCCGCTGGTGACTCTGAACAGAACAAATGTCTCTCCAGCAAGCATGCGGTATCGCAGTGTATGTTGCTTTGTTCCTCTGCTCTCATTAGCATTCCTGGCAGCAATCTTCCTTTCTCTGAACAGGATCAGGGTCTTGGACACGATCAGCTTCACTTAGCTGCAGCTCTGGTTACTGAGGGATGCTCTCACACCTGGATGCCATCAGATTCTCTGCTCACACGGCTCCTTCATTCGCCATCATCCAAACATGGCTCCTCTCTCTCCTCTTCCTGTTCTCTAAAACCCTGAGTGAAAATCCAACCTCTTCATGAATCTAGAAATATCTATGCAGTCTGAGGCTGTGTTAGGAAAACAGTGGCTAAACCACAGAATGTCAGTCCAGAACGTTTAATTTACTCCACACAAACAGTGTTCAAACAATGAAAGCTGTTTCCCCATCTCACACATCCAAGCCTTACATCACCAAGTGCAATGCAAAGCGCCGGATGCAGTGGTGTACAGCACGCCACCACTGGACTCTAGAGCAATGGAGACGTGTTCTCTGCAGTGACCAATCACACTTCTCTGTCTGGCAATCCAATGAATTTCTCTGGGTTTGGCAGTTGCCAGGAGGACGGTACTTGCCTGACTGCATTGTGCCAAGTGTAAAGTTTGGTGGTAGTGGGGTTGTTTTTAAAGGGGTTGGGCTTGGCCCCTTAGTTCCAGTGAAGGGAGCTCTTAAGGCATCAGCATACCAAGACATTTTGGACAATTTCATGCTCCCAACTTTGTGGGAACAGTTTGGGGATGGCCCCTTCCTGTTCCAACCTGACTGTGCACCAGTGCACAAAGTAAGGTCCATAAATTTATTTATTTATTTCGGTTACTTATATAGCGCCGTCAATTTACGCAGCGCTTTACATATATATTGTGCATTCACATCAGTCCCTAACACTCAAGGGGCATACAATCCAAGGTCCCTAACTTACATCCATACACATACTAGGGCCAATTTAGACAGGATCCAATTAACCTACCAGCATGTTTTTGGAGTGTGGGTGGAAACTGGAGTACCCAGAGGAAACCCACGCAGGCACAGGGAGAACATGCAAACTCCAGGCAGGTGGTGCTGTGGTTGGGATTCAAACCAACGACCCTAGTACTGCCAGGCAGAAGTGCTAACCATTTAGCCACTGTGCTGCCTAAAGACATGGATGAGTGAGTTTGGGGTGGAGGAACTTGACTGGCTGGCACAGAGTCCTGACCTCAACTTGATAGAACACCTTTGGGATGAATTAGAGCAGAGACTGTGAGCCAGGCCTTCTCATCCAACATCAGTGCCTGACCTCACAAATGCGCTTCTGGAAGAATGGTCAAACATTCCCATAGACACACTCCTAAACCTTGTGGACGGCCTTCCCAGAAGAGTTGAAGCTGTTATAGCTGCAAAGGGTGGGGCCAACTCAATATTGAACCCTACGGACTAAGACTGGGATGTCATTAAAGTTCATGTGCGTGTGAAGGTAGGCGTCCCAATACTTCTAGAAATATAGTTTATGTTTCAGGTCAGCGCCTAGCATGGAATTGAACCTTCTGAATCAGTATAACAGCCAGGCAGCTAGCATTTTCTTAATGTAGAATAAAACCCAGTAATCATAATCTCATATATGCTTGTGATTTTAAAGTGATTGTAAGCCTTTTCTATTAAAATAATAAACATGTTATGTTATACTTGCCTGCTCTGTGCAATGGCAGCCTTGACCTTTTATATTGTAAAATCTAATGAGCAGGGCCCTCTGATTCCTCTTGTATTGATGTAGCACTACCCCCTTAGTAGTCGCTGAGTTTTTGGGTCCCCCTACAGTCCCGCACAGCCAGGCAACACACATTTTCTTTAGAAAATGCTTGTTTGTAGGCTTTTTTTGTGATTTTATTAAGGGGTAGTAAACTTGGATGGGATTGAGGGATGTATGGGATGCCCAGGGGAACTGGAATTGAGGACAACTCCTGAATAACTATGTACAAGTCTCTATAGCCAATCTCTTCTTGGAGAGCTCTCCAGCCTCTCCTGGTGTTCCTCTCCATACCCCAGATGAATCCTCTTCTCATCCAGCTGTACTGAGGAACTCCTTGCGCAAGCGGTACCAGAATCTGTCTCTAAGTGCACAATCTCAGATGGGGGCTAGTCAGGTTTCTCATCAGAATGCCCTCTCCCCTTATCTGGCCCAGGGTGTGTGGGATTACTCACTCAGTTCTCTCCTGCAAGCTTGTGGGCTGGTTGCTGCCTTCAGGTCTGACTCCTTCCCTGATTCCCAGGCTGTCCTCTCTCAGGGTATGATTGAGAGTAACCTGGAGGCAGGCCTCTTCCCACTGGGCCCCCTCCCAGGCTCCTGCATTCCAGCCTCATACTCCATCTTCCACCCAAACTCTCCTGCTGCTAAGTAGGCTCAGTCACACTTAAGGGCTGTCCTGACCTAATGCCAAGCTGCCTGCCTGAGAATTGGTCCCTTAAGTATGCAGATCAGCCCCTCCTCATCCCTGCCCACTGCTTCTAGAATCTTCTCCAAGTTTCTAGAGCAGGGGGAGGTATCAAGGAACTGATCTGCAGAGCCTCTCATCCCTGACCTAAAATTGACCCTGCTGACTAGTGCCGAGGCTGCTACTCAACCTCTCTAACTAAAAACATTTAACTAGCTCCCCCTGGCTATCTAGAGGGCCCCTTCATTGAATGGTATTGTAACTGTACTGCCTCCCTCTATTTTGTAATGAACACATAAATCCTATATTATAATAATAATCTCTCAGCACAGCCTTACAGGAAGGAACCTTTTGGGGAACCTTTGGATATCTGAAGGCCTCATCTCACTATGGCACACGTTCCCTGCTAGAGGGCTAGGTAGGACTTCTGTGGTTTTACCTTGAAACCAGTTTGCGCTTATTGAAAATAAGCCCTGTGTGGCTGATATCTTATCTCAGCATTTGTTACAATAGGGGCATAGTAACTGCACTGAGCCACTGAGAGCTCTCCCTAGTGGCCAACCTACAAATTATTATATATTATACAATAATAAAAGTATAGAAAGAGCAAGCTCCTAAAAAGAAAAATAACACTGCAATAAGAAGTCAAGCTACGCACTCACTGAGAATACACTATACGTTCCCTTTAATTGAGGGCACGTTGAACTCTTGACTAGAGCAGTTACATGTCTGTAAATGTTTTCCTGAGTTCACTAATTAGCCATGCACCTAATTTCCGCCACTCTCCGATTCTTCGCGGTGCCCGTCCAATCCTAATTTCGAGGCGGCTGTTAACACCTTACTAGTGCTGCTAGTAATGACCTATACAGTTTCACAGAATCCCTGTGTATTGATGCTGGCTTGGGGCGGCTCGGTAACAGATTAGGCAATCAGTACAAGTATGCCTTTATTTAAAATACAGTTCTACAGAAAGTTTGGCAACATTTTATAATAATTTCCAGGGAGATTTTGGTGAGTCAGAGCAGCTCAATTCCAGCAAACAGCTAAACACATTTGAACTGCTTATATGTGAACTGTCTTACCTGCCAAAATATTTGTAATTCTATTCAGCCACTCTTAGGATCTAGGCACCCCTGCCAGAGAGCATGACAATGCTGGTGACCTCGCTTTTCTCCTCTGCAGTTAAGCAATACAGCTTGGTCAGCAGCCCACCCTCAGTGGCCAATGAGAGGACAACAACACCTCCAGCAAGCATGTCCAGGAAGGGGAACTGTCAGTCATGTGCAAAGCAACAAGGCCCCCTATTGGCTCATATTTTTGCCACTCCCTCCCCCAGTAGAAAGCCCAACATCAAGACTCATACTAGCCTTATGTTAATACATTTAATTATTACTTTGATGACGATTTTACAGTATTAATTGTTTTTTAATACGTGGTTTTGTTTTCTGGTTTCCTTTTACCCCCCACCCCCATTTTTTTTTCAAACCCCTGCCTACCTTGATGTGGGTTCTGAACATTTCAGATACTCGCCCTACCAGTGGATCCAGGGCTGTCCTGTAGAATCCTATTAGAATTCTGCCCCCACTATGCTGCCATCTTCTTATTTGATGTAATTTAAGAGGCTGGGGTTCAGCTGCCAGGCCTCATGATGATGAGTCACTAGGCCCACCCCCTCCTCCTTTATATATATATATATATATATATATATATATATATATATATTTATATATTTCAGGTGCTTATATAGCGCCATCAATTTACACATCTCTTTATATATATATTGCACATTCACATCAGTCCCTAACCCTCAAGGGGCGTACAATCTAAGGTCCCTAACTCACATTCATACATACACATACTAGGGACAATTTAGACAGGATCCAATTCACCTACCAGCATGTCTTTGGAGTGTGGGAAGAAACCAGAGTACCCGGAGGAAACCCACGCAGGCAAAGGGAGAACACGGAAACTCCATCAATTAAGCACTATGCCTCCTGGGATATGAGATGTGCCTATCCCATAAAGCACAGCAGGCACAATGGACGTCATTTGCCTAGGTGTTTGGAGTGCATTAGGAGGCGAGACAACTTTTTCACAATAAAAAGGTAAATAAACCAAAATAAAGTGCGCTCTATGTATAAAGGAGGGGAGGAGAGGAGGGAATTTAAAGTGGTTCTAAAAGCTGAAGGTTGTTTACCTTCATGCATAACAGGTAAAAAAAACCTTCACTGTGCAGCCCCCCCCCCCAATACTTACCTCAGCTCGATCTTGATCCAGTGATGTGCATTAAAGCAGCGGCTCTCCCAGGTCTCTCTCTCCTCATTGGCTAAGACACAGCAGCGGGAGATATTGCCAATCACAGCCACTGAGAAGGGAACGGGGACAGGGCCAAGCCACACTCTTTGTGTCTTATAGACACATAGGGGGCTATTTACTAAAACTTTAAAAGTGCAAAATCTGGTGCAGCTCTGCATGGAAACCAATCAGCTTCCAGGTGTTATTTTCAAAATTAATTGAACAAGCTAAACTTAGAAGCCGATTGGCTACCATACAAAGCTGCTCCAGCTTTTGCACTCTCCAGTTTTAGTAAATCAACCCCATACAGACAGCTTGGGAGTGAGCATTTATGAGTGCCTCCAGAGCAATCAGCTTGCAATGGTGGCAGTCAGCAGGGGGGAGGAGCCAAGAGAAGTTAGCCATAATTTGGTGTCTCCAGGATGGGAAGACACAGACAGCATGTAATGCAGCTGTTTGGTAATTAGATCATTTAGACTCCATGCACACTAGCATTTTTTTAAGCTCAAAAAACACTGGATAAAAAACACTGGTAATTGAACGCTACTAAAACGCTACAAAAAAACTCAGAAACATTTAGGAGTGTTAGCATTTTATTAGCGTCTTACAGTACATGTAGAGTTAAAAAAAGCTGTTAGGAGCATTTTAGTAGCGTTTAGCAGCCTTTAGGAGCATTTAGCGTTTTTTTCTGCTGGAAAAAAGCTCCAAAAAAACTCTACAAAAACTATTTTCTGCTCCTAGACACTGAAGCTCAAAAAATGCTAATAGCTTAAAGTAGTGTGCATGGACACATAGGAAAACATTATTTAGCTTCCAGGAGCAGAAAAAATATGCTGATAATAGCTTCTAAAAAAAAAAAAGTGTTAGGTCCAGATGTAATGAAGTGTTCTTGCATGGCAAGACCACTTACTGTTATCTCACATATATATACTTACTATTATAGCCACATTTACCACCCTAACTCCTCCCACAGTTTTTACACTACATAGACAGTAATATACTGAAAATTGCAGATTGTTCCCGATTGGTGTGCTATTACTTTGTGGAACGTTTCGCCGAATGGTTCACGAAATATCGCCATTTTTGTGGTGAAACTGGTCCCATAGGAATGAATGGTGAATGTTCAAAACTAGAGTGGGAGCTGACAAACCTTTTCACAGTTACTCCAGCCAATCCAACCACACAACAGTTACTCAAGTCACTCCACCCAGTTACTCCGCCCACTCCAGTTGTAGACTACTGGTGGAGGCAAGAACACTTCACACAATTTCCCCAGAAATGGTAGCTTTTCTAGTTTTAATATTTGTTATCTATTTCTTTATTAAAGTAGATATCATACACCTGAATGAATGTATGGTATATATATTTCATTATATCCCATTGTTAATTAAATTGATCCTTGATTGTTGTAATTAAATAGATGTTCCCAGTAGTCTAGTGTTTTAAATATAATAGCTGAAAATGGGCTCATAAAATTTAGTTTTAAATTGTAATAATGCTCAGATCCTTTTTGTGTTTAGTTAGCTGAATAGGCCTTTAGAGTATGGCCGCAGGTCTCCAAGAAAATGGCCACGGGTGTTCCCCTCTATTGTGTCAGAGTTTGGCCTCTCAGAGCTTGATTAGCAGACTGGGTATAAATAGAATGCATTGTTACCACTCCCGCTGTTCCTGAGGAAGTCCCGTGATACGCGACGCAACACGTCGGACGATTACGGAGACGTGTTGATGTCACTTCCGGCATGGACGCCATTTTGGTACACCCAGAGAGTACAGCCAGCATTTTACACATGAGGCTCTGTAAGCTTGTTTTTTTCAATGGAAATGTGAGTGAGCAATTTACTGGTTTATGACATTCAAATAAACATACAGTATTACACTATAGGAGGATTTCTCTTCTTCTTTCCAATATTTGTGAGTTGGCTGATTTTATCATCCTGCCTAAAAGAAGTTTGGATATCAGGATTGGTCATACCTATTGTTCCACAAGGGGGATACCACCACTATTGCTATACCGGATTCTTATATCTTATCATTTGAAGGCTTATTGGCCCCTTGGGGTCATTACATGAAGGTGAGGGGGCAATTTTTTTCATTTTCTTGAAAAGTTCACATGGGGACATTTGTTGTCTATTGATATTATATTATTTAGTGGCACAATATATTTGGCATTACGTGGCTTAGTAGGGTTTTTAATGTTTTTTTTTATTTTGTAGTACATTGTGATATATTTTTGTGGCACTTTCTATGTGTTTGTGTTTACACAAATAAATCCCAATTAGGGATTTGATCACATGAGTTACAAGATTGTGATAAGTGACCAAAATGAGAAATTTATAACACATTTATGTGGAAGGTCTTTGTGTGGTCCGAAAGTCTTGTCTTGAGTCGGGTTTTATCCTGACAGTCTCACTGTATATTTCTTTAGATATATTTTACACCAGTTGTGAGTCTTTTTGGTCACGGCACTTTTTCAGGCATATTTTATGCCATTTACTTATCACTTTCTTTATTTGTGATACACAGATGAACCTCCAAAAATTAGAATATCGTGCAAAAGTTCATTTATTTCAGTAATGCAACTAAAAAGGTGAAACTAATATATGAGATAGACTTATTACATCCAAAGCAAGATAGTTCAAGCCGTGATTTGTCATAATTGTGATGATTATGGTTTACAGCTCATGAAAACCCCAAATCCACAATCTCAGAAAATTAGAATATTGTGAAAAGGTGCAATATTCTCGGCTCAAAGTGTCCCTCTCTAATCAGCTAATTAAGCCATAACACCTGCAAAGGGTTCCAGAGCCTTTAAATGGTCTCTTAGTCTGGTTCAGTAGGAATCACAATCATGGGAAAGACTGCTGACCTGACAGTTGTGCAGAAAACTATCATTGACAACCTCCATTAGGAGGGAAAGCCTCAAAAGGTAATTGCAAAAGAAGTTGAATGTTCCCAAAGTGCTGTATCAAAGCACATTAATAGAAAGTTATGTGAAAGGGAAAAGTGTGGAAGAAAAAGGTGCACAAGCAGCAGGGATGACCGCAGCCTGGAGAGGATTGTCAGGAAAAGGCCATTCAAAAGTGTTGGGGACTTTCACAAGGAGTGGACTGAGGCTGGAGTCAGTGCATCAAGAGCCACCACACACAGACGGATCCTGGATATGGGCTTCAAATGTCGTATTCCTCTTGTCAAGTTGCTCCTGAACAACAAACAACATTAGAAGAGTCTTACCTGGGCTAAAGAAAAACAGACCTGGTCTGTTGCTCAGTGGTCCAAAGTCCTCTTTTCTGATGAGAGAAACTTTTGCATCTCATTTGGCAACCAAGGACCCAGAGTATGGAGGAAGAATGGAGAGGCACACACTGCAAGATGCTTGAAGTCCAGTGTGATGTTTCCACAGTCTGTGTTGATTTGGGGAGCCATGTCATCTGCTGGTGTTGGTCCACTGTGCTTCATTAAGTCCCGGGTCAACGCAGCCATCTACCAGGAAATTTTGGAGCACTTCATGCTTCCTTCCGCAGACGAGCTTTATGGGGATGCTAACTTCATTTTCCAGCAGGACTTGGCACCTGCCCACACTGCCAAAAGCACCGAAACCTGGTTCAATGACCGTGGGATTACTGTGCTTGATTGGCCAGCAAACTCGTCTGACCTGAACCCCATACAGAATCTATGGGGCATTGCCAAGAGAAAGATGAGAGACATGAGACAGAACAATGCAGAAGAGCTGAAGGCCACTATTGAAGCATCCTGGTCTTCCATAACACCTCAGCAGTGCCACAGGCTGATAGCTTCCATGCCACGCTGCATTGAGGCAGTAATTGCTGAAAAAGGGGCCCAAACCAGGTACTGAGTACATATGCATGCTTATACTTTTCAGAGGTCTGATATTGTTCTATGTACAATCCTTGTTTTATTGATTGCATGTAATATTCTAATTTTCTGAGATTGTGGATTTGGGGTTTTCATGAGCTGTAAGCCATAATCATCACAATTATGACAAATCACAGCTTGAACTATCTTGCTTTGCATGTAATGAGTCTATCTCATATATTAGTTTCACCTTTTAAGTTGCATTACTGAAATAAATGAACTTTTGCACGATATTCAAATTTTTCGAGTTTCACCTGTATTTCAAATTTTTCCCCCTTTTTAAGGGATGCATGTACATTTTCTCACCATTTTCTTCAGTGTGTGATGTTCATTTCTCATTTATATATTTATATATTTTTGCATATTATCACATGATATTGTCCTTTTTTGATGAGTATATTTCTTTTATTAGAATTTATTTGAGATTTAATATTTATGCACCAATCATGCCATTTAAGTGTATTTAGGTACTGTGTATGGAAGCGCAGCACCATTTTCTTTTAAGTGTGCATGAAACCTTAATACATTTTTGCTGAGTAATTTGAAAAGGCAGTCCATCAGTGGAGTGCAACATTGGCTTTCTATTAGCCATTGCTGTTGGATAGAATGTAGAATTCTGGTGGGGGTACCCTTCCACTGGAACATTTGGACTGTTTCAGACAACTATCTGAGATTAAAGTGCCACACCAGGAATGAATTGTCCAGGTACACTATGAATAAATAGATTCCTAGCTAGCTGGTACGTGTGATGGGAAATCTTTGGTTTGAGCATGCACAGTATTGTGGCAGGGATATTAGCTTGTGAACTGCTTTGGAGGACAGGAATGGTGCGAATGAATCTCTGAACTGTATGTCACTGCTATGTAAACAGTAGAATTAAATCTCAAGGTTTATGGGTACCTGCCTTCATCAGAGATCCCTGGAAATACCAACCATACATCAGCAAAAAAAATGTGTCTTGAAAGCCCAGTGCCAGTGTGAATGTGTTTGTACAGACCTAAAGCCAGGCCTGGAAGGAGATGACCTTTCTGTAGAAGGGGCTACAGCCTGATAAGGAATTGGCGCTACACATAAACAAATCCCCAAGTTCTCAGAGATATCACATTGCTGTACAGTCAATAAACGCCAGAAGGATATTTCAATATTTGGTACCAATGTTTCACACTGACATTTTACTATGGAAGGGGGATACATTGTATTCTGCAATAGACATTAGAGGGTGGTCTGATATGTAGAGAAAATCTGACTTCACTTTTTTTCACACTTTTACAAGTTAGGATGGCCATGTTGATGAGTTTGAAAGAAAAGCATTACCATACCTTTCCAGCACTATTTTATCTAAGGACAAAAAAGAGATCGTTGTAATTATCTAATAGGGCCAGTTATCTCTTCCTGAGATTAGGTGGTAGGGTGTGTAAGCTGGTGTCAATACATTTGAGATCAATCAATACATTTAATCTTATGTTGATGGTGACCTTAAAGCTGTCTATGAATTGTAAAATATTTTCAAGTGTTGTGACCACTTTAGACAACCACATTGTGTATTGGATACAGAGCACCAATCCCATAAACGGGTTAAAGCTGCCCATAGATGGAGCGAAATTCAGCCAGTTCAGTAGGGAATTGTTGAATTTCAATCTGTGTATGGCCATCCATCATTTGACAGAAGTCAGATCTACTCCTGTTGAACGGACATGCTGGAAACCTTTTGTTGATCAGTGGCTGCTAATCAGTGTATCCTGACAATGCAGAAACCCACTGTCAGAATACAATGTTCTAGGGGAGGAATTCTTCCATCCTCTTTGTTTGCCTGCTTGCTGAACAAAAAAAATGAACCATGTATGTATGACCAGCTTAAAAGATCTCAAAGAGGTTTTCAAGTATGTCTGAAGATCCCATGTGACCAATGATCAATCATTACAACTCATGAGCTAGGATTAATAGCCAAAGTGCTAGACATCTTGACTGAGGGCAGGAAGATGTGGTCTCCTATGTGACTGCTGAGAAGCCTGCACATAAAGCATCACATGATAACAGAAGCCTTACCCAAATAATACAGAAACAAATGCAGATTGTTAAGGACAAAGCCATAGCTTTATTAAATAGTTCTATTCAACATACGCCATATACCATCACAATAGAATTCACAAGTATACTGTGAGCACCTGAACAATCCCAACAATAGGCCAAATGGCTACCCAAACAAAAATATAAATGCTTGCATGGATGCCAACAAGACTGTAATGTGAAAAACATGCAGATGGGGAACTTAAAGTGGCCCTGAACTCAATTAGTAAAGATGTGCTATGTTAAAGAGAATATCTAGAAACAATTATTGAGCCCAGGCAGTTGCTTAACAAAGTACCTTTTGTCTGGAATTCCTTCTTAAAAATAGCAGTGTACTTCCTGATGAGTTGCCTAGGCACTTCCACCTGTGCCTACAGCCTCATAGCTGAATATCTGCAGTGTGAGATCTAAGGCACTGCTGCCCTTGACTGAGCGTATCAGTTTGGTGATGGCACTACTATGCTGCTCACTATTCACTTTGATAAAGGCTCTAATATACAGGATCAAAGCTCTGCCTTTACCAAGATGGCCACCTCCACACAGAGATACAGTGCAGAATAAGGTACTGAGGGGGTAATTTCTTTTATTCAAGCTGTAGTATTTTAGATTTATGTGTCCTTTAGTTTCAGAAACAATTCCTTATTGTGCTGCTCCACTTTATATTGCAATGCTGCTGTTTACTTTTTGCGACTGCCTATGACAATACTGTAATTTCAGTTCTGTTTCAGCATAACATTTTCAAGCGCAATAAGTTATTTTATTTGTCCAGTTGTTGTGATCTTTAAGGATCTTTGTGAATTAATTACTTCATACTACATGCAGCTAGAGGGGTCAAGGATAGTTTGTTCTCAAGCTCTCTTGCTGCTTGCTAAGACTATGTAAATGATTTAATGGCCATAGTCTAGGCCGGGGGTCTCCAAACTTTCTAAACTAAGGGCCAGTTTACTGTTCTTAAGAATTTAGGGGGGCGAACTTTGGCCAGTAGGAGTAGAAAAGGTCCTGATGTCTATGGGAAAAACACTGACACCATATTTGGTGTCATTGGAAGGAATTGTTCTATATCGTTGGTGTCAGTGGGAGGAATTGTGCACCTCCATTGGTGTCAGTGGAGGGAATGATGCCCTATTGTTGGTCTCAGTCAATGAAATAATGCCCCAAGGTCCAGATAAAAGCAAGCATAGGGCTCATCTGGTCCCTGGGCTGCAGTTTGGAGACAACTGGTTTAGACACAGGTGCACTTTAAGGAGCACAGCTAGGTTATCTCCCTTCCCCCAGCCTGTAAATTCATGGTGAATGAGAAGAAAAACTAATGAGGTTACCGCTCTTCCTTTCAGCATGTTCCTTGTTATCATAGTACAAAGCAGGACACCTTTTTGGATCACATTGGATTAATTCTGCTTTTTCTTCTTCTGTAGTGCTCCTGTACAGGAGGCTATGGGGGCAGAAATAAAGTCAATTTAAGTTTTAGTTACTGTAAATTATTAGCATTTAAAAATAAATTAATTGTGTTTATTTATTTCTCCTAAACACATTGCTGCATTCATTGGTAGTTTTTATAGTCGCCAGGAGATCAGCTTTAAATAGCCACTCAAGCTAACCCACACACCACACAACCCAATCCAGCCACAATGAAACATAAAAGGTCTTTAACATTCAAACCCTACAGAGCCATTGCAGTACCATGCTCTCAGAAGTCCGGATCCCTTTCACTGGTGCTCAAGAAGCCATCATGGTCTGCTCAGCCATGCCAGCTAGTACAAACAATGGGAAACATACCGGGCTATGTCTGCATTGAACCTACCATCTACCAGGTTAGGACAGAACATCTTAAAGTTACTGCTACTCTGATCATGGTGAATCTAAGGAGCTCATAGCTTCCTAAACACTAAAGAATCAAGGCTTTTCTAGAGGGCTCTTATCTGGAAAGTTTTGCTTATATAAACATCAGTATGGTATTTCCCTGTCCAATAAACTTGTGCAGGCTGTTTTCAAAGGAAAGTCTCTTAGATCTCTTGGGTACATGTAATGCTAATCAAATACTCATACAGGCACTAAATGTCCACTCCTGACTGTCAGCTTTCACTGTGGTCTTTAACAAACAAAGGAACTAGCACCATTTCAATGTGTTAAGGACATTACGGCTTTCAAAATATTCCACTTGTTCCCCTATTAAGTACTTCAAGGCCAACTAATTATCCTTCATAGGGTATATAGGACCCCCCAATGACTTTACAGATTTGGTTACAGGGACCACTATCCCAGTTGCTTTAGATGTCCTATTATGGCAAAAGAATGTGTTTGTATGCTTTGATGATGCACCAAATTGTTTGATACTGGCAACCCAATATCGATCTCATCAATAAAATGTTTGACTCATCTCCAAAATAACCCAATCATTTGAATACTGCTTCCATCTGCAACTGGTTTCTGACCTCTGCTATTAGCAGACTATTATTCTTAGCCAAAAGATTGGTGGCTTTCCCAAACACCTACTACAGTTGACATATGGGTTGAGGAAGTCAGATCCTACCATAGGATGGAAATACTTGCATGTCAAAAACAGGCCTGCTCCAATAAATTAATAAGATATGGTTAGGATGGTTAAACACGCCCACAGTGGCTCCAGCAGATATTCTATCCAGATTCTTGGGTTTGTAACTGTCATTGTGAAGTTCTAGCAACACAGACATCCTATTTCTAGATTGTAAGCTCGAAAGAGCAGGGCCCTCGATCCCCTCATGTTTTGCATTGTATTGGTATTGTTCTGTCACATGTTCTGTCCCCCTTTGTAATGTACAGCGCTGAGTGAACTATTGGCGCTTTATAAATACTGTATAATAATAATAATAATTTTGTAGCACAGAAATATGGATGATTCATTATCTACTGAAGTATATAGGATAAAATGATTTTCAAGATCCCTTGAAATGTTAATATGACATCTATGGAGCAAGTGCGTTTCTGTCTTCTTTAGATCCCGATTTCACCTTACCTAATGTGGTATATGTTTTATCACTTCTGTACCCACCATGCCTTATATATTGTATATATTGATGCATGCAGGAGCATCTGTGTGATAAAATGACAAAATTCTTACTATTAAATGGTTGGCTTATATACATCTCTCCTTTTTCTTCTACATTTCTATTTCTTGTTGTTCCCCAATTCCCACAGGATACAATTTGAAATCCTTATATATATATATATATATATATATATATATATATATATATATATATACAGTCAGGTCCATAAATATTGGGACATTGACACAATTCTAACATTTTTGGCTCTATACACCACCACAATGGATTTGAAATGAAATGAACAACATGTGCTTTAACTGCAGACTGTCAGCTTTAATTTGAGGGTATTTACATCCAAATCAGGTGAACGGTGTAGGAATTACAACAGTTTGCATATGTGCCTCCCACTTGTTAAGGGACCAAAAGTAATGGGACAGAATAATAATCATAAATCAAACTTTCACTTTTTAATACTTGGTTGCAAATCCTTTGCAGTCAATTACAGCCTGAAGTCTGGAACGCATAGACATCACCAGACGCTGGGTTTCATCCCTGGTGATGCTCTGCCAGGCCTCTACTGCAACTGTCTTCAGTTCCTGCTTGTTCTTGGGGCATTTTCCGTTCAGTTTTGTCTTCAGCAAGTGAAATGCATGCTCAATCGGATTCAGGTCAGGTGACTGACTTGGCCATTGCATAACATTCCACTTCTTTCCCTTAAAAAACTCTTTGGTTGCTTTTGCAGTATGCTTTGGGTCATTGTCTATCTGCACTGTGAAGCGGCGTCCAATGAGTTCTGAAGCATTTGGATGAATATGAGCAGATAATATTGTCCGAAACACTTCAGAATTCATCCTGCTGCATTTGTCAGCAGTCACATCATCAATAAATACAAGAGAACCAGTTCCATTGGCAGCCAAACATGCCCACGCCATGACACTACCACCACCATGCTTCACTGATGAGGTGGTATGCTTAGGATCATGAGCAGTTCCTTTCTTTCTCCATACTCTTCTCATCCCATCACTCTGGTACAAGTTGATCTTGGTCTCATCTGTCCATAGGATGTTGTTCCAGAACTGTGAAGGCTTTTTTAGATGTCGTTTGGCAAACTCTAATCTGGCCTTCCTGTTTTTGAGGCTCACCAATGGTTTACATCTTGTGGTGAACCCTCTGTATTCACTCTGGTGAAGTCTTCTCTTGATTGTTGACTTTGACACACATACACCTACCTCCTGGAGAGTGTTCTTGATCTGGCCAACTGTTGTGAAGGGTGTTTTCTTCACCAGGGAAAGAATTCTTTGTCATCCACCACAGTTGTTTTCCATGGTCTTCTGGGTCTTTTGGTGTTGCTGAGCTCACCGGTGCGTTCCTTCTTTTTAAGAATGTTTCAAACAGTTGTTTTGGCCATGCCTAATGTTTTTGCTATCTCTCTGATGGGTTTGTTTTGTTTTTTTCAGCCTAATGCTGGCTTGCTTCACTGATAGTGACAGCTCTTTGGATCTCATCTTCAGAGTTGACAGCAACAGATTCCAAATGCAAATAGCACACTTGAAATGAACTCTGGACCTTTTATCTGCTCATTGTAAATGGGATAATGAGGGAATAACACACACCTGGCCATGGAACAGCTGAGAAGCCAATTGTCCCTTTACTTTTGGTCCCTTAACAAGTGGGGGGCACATATGCAAACTGTTGTAATTCCTACACCGTTCACCTAATTTGGATGTAAATACCCTCAAATTGAAGCTGACAGTCTGCAGTTAAAGCACATGTTGTTCGTTTCATTTCAAATCCATTGTGGTGGTGTATAGAGCCAAAAATGTTAGAATTGTGTTGATGTCCCAATATTTATGGACCTGACTGTATATATGTATATAAAGTAGTGGTCTACAAATTGTGGCCGGGAACCAGATGCTGCCCTTTGCTTGCTTTTATCTGGCTCTTGGGGCATTATTTAATTCACTGATACAAACAATGGGGCAGAATTCCTCCCAATAATACCAATGATGGGGCACAATTCCTCCCAATGATACCAACAATGAGGCCCAATTACACAAATGATGGGGTAAAATTCCTCCCACTGACACCAATTGACAGGGCAATGTTTTTTCCCATTGACAGGACCTTTTCTGCTTCCAATGGCCACATTGTGGACCCTTAAAGTCTGAAGGACAGTAAACTGGCCCTTTGTTTAGAAAGTTTGGAGACCTCTGATATAAGGCAAGAATAAACCAGTATCCTCTTTACTCTTATATAACCTCCACTCATGCTGACATTTTCTTTCTTCCTTTCTAGTCATTCACACCTGCAGGGACTTCTCTAATGCTGCTGATCTTCTGTGAAACTCTCTTCCACATGCCACCAGACTTTTCAGTCTTTTAAAGCCGAACCTAACTGTACCTGAGCCCCACAAATCAAAAAACTATTTGATTCATTTTTTTTATGCACAGCAAACTCACCCATCTATCCATGTCTTCATGCTTTATTTTGTTCATAAATCATTGAAATCCCCCCAGCATTTGTTGCTGTAGCCATCTTGAGTAAGGGCAGATGATTCATGTAGCATTTACTTCCTGGAATCCATCTGCCCTTAGTGCAGACATGCAAGCAGGAGGGTGTGCTTAGCTAGGAAAGCCCCTCCCCATCCAGATTAAAGCAAAAAAATGCCCATGAAGATTCCTTTGATGTATGACATAATTTTGGCCTAGGCCAGAAACCAAAAAGCAACTGAAGAGATGTAGAAAAAAAAAGTTAAAACAAGTAAATATAATATGCCTTCCTATCTATTTAAGGTTATCAGCATAAGGATTACAAAGTATTTAATTTTGATTAAGAGTGTAGTTCCACATTAATTCTGTACATTGAAATTGTGTTCCTAAATTGGTGAATTGGCTGAAATCACACTGCACCCAGATCGCATGTGAATCACACAGGAATGCACAGCACATTTCTGTGTAATTCATGTTGTGAACTGGCCCTAAAACACAATGATTACTGCTAATCTCACTCTTTTGAAAGCTCTTGCATTTAGTGTTTTATTGCGGTTGTTATGACACCTGTACTTTATGTCCTAATTTGGCACATCTCTGTGGGAGATGTTGGTAATATATAATTATTAATATTAATAATAATAATAATAATAAGTGTTTTTAACCAAGGTTTATCAGGTATGCATTAAAGTGGTTCTAAAGACAAACCCTAAGGCTAGGTTCACATATGTGCGGGTGGTGCGGCTGTGGATCCGCACGAAAATCTGTGCAGCCGCACCACCCGCACAGAGGAATGCGGACTTACGGGCGGTTGCTATTAGTTCTAATGGCATGCCGCCCACACTGGAAAACGCAACTGTACTGGGAACCGAGGTTCCCGTGCGAGCTGCGTTTTCAGAAGTGCAGGGACTTCTTCCCTGCTTGTCACGGGGCACAGGAGTCCATTCAAATGAAGGGGCTCTCATGCCCGTGCAAAATGTGGCCCTCACGGCCGCATATATGAGAACCAGGGGTTAGGATTAGAAAATACATTGGAGTTGCAGTCTATTAATTGAACAAGCATTGACACACTGATAAGTAATCAGCTCTGCTCACTCTGCTGTCTCATGCTCTCTGTATTCCCTGTTAGCACATGTGCATGCAGCAGAGCCTGTTTGGCTCCTATTTTTGCCCCTTAGTCTGCATATTGCTGTGCAGGGGGTTACTGGATGCTGATACCAAAAATGGTTTAGACATTTATGCTCTATGTAATACATATAATTAAGTGAAGGCAAATCCAATACTAACCTCAATGTAGATGGATCACTAGGGAAAGTGATGTACTCTTGACTGTCTTCTAAAAGTCTAAATATGCATATGAAAATCCCTACTGTCGCTATTTTGGCTTTGAAGAGGGACAAAACAAAGAAAACACATTGCTGGTAAGTTTAAATCAGCTTATGAAATATACACTTACAGTATGTGATGGACTGCCTGGCTCCCTGCCTGGGTATCTTAGCCAAACCCTTCCAGCAGATCAATAGCTAATACCAGCCCTTTACCCCAAGCATCCTACACAGGACATGATGTCGAGGTAAAAACCAAAGGAATGAACTGAATAGAAATACAGGTTTTTATACACTTCAAAAATAAGTGTAGTCCCCACATGAACAATAAAAACAAATATTACACATGAAAACATCCCACAATGGTCAGGTAACAAGGTAAAGTTGACACCAGACTAATCACATCAGGAGGATTAGCAAACAGACAGAAACAATAAGTTACTTAATTAACAATGGCAATTCTTCTGATACTCTGGATTTGAGGGCATGGAAAAAATTGGTTAATGTGGATCTTCAGATGTATGATATGACGTATGAAGCAAGGGGGTGTGCAGTTAAATTCAGAAAAATATGGTTCTGGTGGGTGGACTCCAGTGAAACAGCACCGGATGATTCTAAAAGAGGACGATAGGTTCCTTTATTGGAGGGGAGGTGCTCTGATAGTATTTGGAACTGAGTGGTGTGATGAGTCCCAGACATATTCCATATGTCTACTTTTTTTCTTAAAATTTTTTTTTGGTGGAGAGGTACTATCCCTGTTGAAAAAGTTCGGATGTGACGAAACGCGTCCGGGGCACATGACATGGTTGGTGACGTATCAACGTTTTTTCCGGAAGCATCGTGGCGGCCATTTTTTGGGTTTCGGGACACGCCGCTGTTCTCATCCTGGAAACCTCCATCTACCACCCGGTCCTCCTTCAGAGTGGTATGATTTGACCATATTGCTACTGTTGAGGAATCATGGCATGGTGTCCTCATTATATGGAAGCTGTTCTCATCGACTTTTAATGTAAGTTGCTACAATAAAACTATTGGTGTTTAATATATATATTGACTCCTGGTCTATCCATTGAGGTCTATGGGAAGTGTGTGGAGAAGAGTTTAGACTAAAGCCTGGAGGTTTTCTCATCTATATTATGGACCCTATGCTGATTTTATTTATGTTAGGGTAATTATACACTTCTTATATTGTGTGCAGTGGATTTATTTATAGAGGTGTTGGAGTTCTGACATTTCACGATTGCTGTGGCACTTTAGTTTGTCTGCATGTGACACGTGTGGCACTATATCATAATATCTTGGATAATACACTATGTTGAGAATCTTTTGTTTTTGAGGTATATGAAGATTTTCTGGAGTATACCATCAATCTTATTCGGGGATATCAATGATTGTGAAATCACCTGCAAGATATTTTTTCTTTTTTCTTTGGACTGTAAATTGACTTTAATTTGATTTTAGGTGTAATGACTACCTACCACATACTTAACTTTAATATGTTATTATGTTTTTCCATACAGTGAGTACATGTATGATAGATATGTCATAAATCTTGGAAGAATGTAACATTCATACTGTTTGATGGATTGCTAATGCTTTTGGATGGGAATTCACATATACAGTAGGAGACATAAAATGGGGAAATTACATACTGGGAGAACGATACTCCATACCTAGATAGGATAGGCAAACACAGGTACACAGAACATTGTAAAAAACAGATTACAAATAACAGCAGGTGACCCCAGAATTAGGTTGTTTTGAGCTGATTATAATCATCTCCTTAGAGTCACTGAGTCTAGGAGGGGGTTGAAGCAGTCAATGCTGGTTTGGGCACAGAGGCCCCAAATCTGTATCCGGGTCCTCCAGCTCTCAGAGTTTGTGTATTTCAGGGAGACATGGACTTGAATCTGAAGTAAAATGACTCCAAAAAGGTCACCAGGCACACCCCACCAAAAAAATAGAGCCCCCTCGTATTGTCAATAGGCAAGAGGCCAGCCTGCAGTCCCCCCATAAGCCCCTGTCCCGGTTGGGTTTGTCGCACAGTACATTTATGTACTAGAATCACTGACAGGTTCACTTTACTTTAGCTTTGGTAACAATGAGTGCCGGGGAATTCAGACAAATTTTTGCACACATGGCTACTCTCCCATAAGTCGCTATCACTGAGGAGCCGCTTGTAGCATTCTCTTTGTGCTCTGCGGTAGTAGAGACTGTAATTACAAAAACTTCCCCCTGCAGGTCAATGGCATAGATTTCTAGTATGCATCGTATATTTGCACATTATAAGAGACTTACCTTAAAACGAATCCCTCCAGAGGCTCGCTGTCACCGCTGACAGGGCTTCCATTTTCACCTGATTTTACTTTCAGGTTCATGGGCTCCGGTCATTTGAATGGCTGAGCTGCGATGACATCATTCCCGCGCATGTGCCAGGGAGCCACGATCATTGCAGAGCGCTCCAAATGAACAGCACAATCAGCGTGCCGTCCGTCTAGAGAGCAGTGCGCATGCGCTGGTGATGTTCCGGGCTGCAGAAATAGTGAATATCTCCAAAATGGGGCATGTTTAGGAGATATTCCTTCTACGTACAGGTAAGCTTTATTGTAAGTAATTAAGCGTTGTTTACTACCACTATAAAGTATCTATGGTCGAAAATCAAAATCACATATCCATTTCCACATTGTATTTCATTTATTTCTAGCCTACTCCTATTGCTCTGAATGATCTTGAAGTTTAGAAACTGACTTTGTGAAGATCCCCATACAGTTACGTCTTTGAATTCTGTGACCTGTAGTCACTATGCCCTGTAAGTAGGCCCTGCTGTGTCACACATTTCACAGAGCCTGCCTTCTGAACTACAGAGGTGCTGAGAAGAGAGGTTTCAGGAGGTGGAGTCAGTATGGGAATCACTGCTTGCAGGCTGCAAGGTACCATGGGAGATGTAGTCCTTAGAAATGGAGAAGCTTCAAAGCATGCCAGAAATCCAGGAAGTTGTGGAAAGAGATCAGCAAACAGGCAGAACTTAGGACGTGGAGGGTGGAGCTCGGAGCGGTGGCCATTTTGGTATACTTTCATGTACTTAACTCTTTGATGTATCCACGTGGATTACTTTTAATTATTCTACAATAAATACTACACTATATTGCCATACCTTTGGCTCCTGTGGTGAGCTTCTCCCCCTAGGAGGATCCTTTTGCTGGTTTTGCATAGCTCTTACTCTGGAGAAGTCCAATCCCTGTTCATGGCTTCCTGAGACCCCCCCCATTAAGATCAGCACAAACGTTATTATGCCAGTGGTGAGTGCACATCCATATAAGGTGGTGGATTTCCGTATTGGAGCATGAGTACTCTTGAGTATTCCATCTGGTATTGCTGCACCTTGTAATTCCACAAACACCCGGCAGTTCTGTGACCTTTATTGCCACGGACAATTTATATTCACTAATATTGCTGAAGAGCACTCACGTATCACTTGGCACTTCTGTGGCCTGTAGTGCCACGGACTATTTATATTCGCCATTTATGTTCAGATTTTAATAGATTTTATAAGATTCTATATCAGAGGTGTCCCTAGGGTTGGTGTTACCCAGTGCGGTAACATGTGGTGTCACCCCTCCAGAGAGGAAGGAACAGTGCCTGTGTAGCGGTAAAAGGGGTATCCCGACCTGTGAAGATATGTATCCCCTGAAGCAACTGCGCATGTGCTGGTTTCAGGCCAAAGAAGCCGATCTCCAATTTTAACACAGAGCTGCCACACTTAACCCCTTACAGGCTGCAAACCACTGAAGCTGATCCCGCGGATCACTATGGGTTGCAAGATCAGTTAACCGCGCATAGGTTGAACCTATACGGGCTTAACAACTGTGGCAGCTCTGTGCTAAAGTCGGAGATCGTCGATCGGCTTCTTCAGCCTGAAACCGGCACATGCGTAGTTGCTTCAGGGGATACATATCTTCACGGGTCCGGGATACTCATTTTACCTCTACACCAGGGGCAGCTGTCACTGTGCTGGGAATCTGGGATCACCCCAATAACTGGCCAGCTCCTTCACGGAGCCCAGAAGCTCTGCTGGCATCCTGCTCCTGCACCCCCTGTGATGGTGTCACCTGGTGCGGCCCGCACCCCCCTAGGGACGTCACTGTTCTATATGGTTTTATATGATCTGAGATGTTTTATTAGGTATATGTCACTTGGATATCATATGACCACTTTATCCACATAAGCACTTTATGATTGCATTTGACACTTATATTTAGCACTGCACTTAGATTTGTATTGATATATTGTGGGTTTGTTGTGTGCAAACAAAACAAAGAGGGCGCAGGGGCCTAGTGCATTACCTTCTAAAAATTAGATTTATTGAATAAAAGTAGTACACTTACAAAAGAATAAAATCAAAAGGCACATCACAAAAAAAAGACAGCGTGGTCCAATCTCCCTAGATGGTGGCTGTTGGGGGACTGTAGGCCTCCAAATGGCTGACGCGTTTCGAGGCAGAACCTCTTCCTCAGATGGCTCAGATTTCTTTTGCACACAGCTTCTTTGCATTTCCATGGTCCGTTGAGGGCAGCAAGGCTTGCATTCCCAAAAAGTACTCCATGTGGGGTTACTGACATGGTGGAGCACATCGCCCAACGAAGGAGTTTCAGCATTCATTTGCTTATACTTTTATATTGTGGGCATGTTACCTTGCCTTTATTGTGCTAGCAGCTATCCTATTTTCTGCGCTCGCCTTATATCTTGCCTTATAGAACTCAGAACATGCAAGGAAATTTTTCAAGTAATCTTATGCCAGATTGTCAAATATAACTATTGTTTGTTTTGGTATTTACAATGCTGATGTTCTAAAATAAAAGTGTATATTGTGACCATAGATCTCAATGGATGGCTCTCTCTTGTTTTCCTGCATGCTGGTAGAGTCCTACTATCAATCTTAGCCAGGGGCGGACTGACAACTCATGGGGCCCCCGGGCAATAGGGGATCATGGGGCCCCTGTGTCCTTGCCCAAACTCAAAAAAGCCTATGAAAAAGGTACCAGGGGCATCTCATGGGGCCCCCTACTGACCCCGGGCCCTCGGGCAGTGCCCGAGTTTCCAAATGGTCAGTCCGCCTCTGATCTTAGCACAGCTTTTGAAGGCTTCGGCCTAGCTTCACTTGCAGTATCTTAAAACCAAATGTCGTGTAAACATCCTACAAAGAAAAGAATTTTGCATCAGAAGATAATCTTGTACTAGGCAATTTAAAAAAGTGTGTCCTTAGTATTGATCACCTATTGGGCCACACACTATTAACTATTGCATCAGCATACAAAATCAGGAACTGCAAATACTGAGCAGTCAAGAAGTGCAAGTGCCCGTGCGACCCATCCAGTACGAGGGATGCCCGCGATGGACAAAAGATGCCTGTACTATTCGCCTGGCACACAAGACAACGGGCCTGAAAAAGATCCATTCAGTCCACATCCGGCTGACAGGCTCCCCGTGACTTTCCTGTTTTTGCGACCCTCTTTCTATTTTGTTTTCTTTTGAAAGCCCAAACTCAGTGCAACCCCCTCCTCCTCCCTCATTTTTTGGCTGAGGACCATTCCAGAGAGTGGCGAGAAGCGTCAAAGATGTGGATCTCCTGAGCTGCGTGCTCAGCATATGTTACAGGAAAGAACTATTTTCGGCATTAGCTCTTGAAAGAGAAGTGGAGCCTCTCTCCCTAGGGGAGGCGATAAGAATGCAGGAGGCCTGATACACAAGCCTTCCACTTCAAATGCTCAGGGACTGCGCTGCCGAGCACGCTTCAGATGGGCGATGGGTGAATTATTGCTCATTAAAATGAAAGAGATGCAGATTTTCTGAACACTGCAGTGATCTATGCCACCGAGACACGTTGTTCAGCAGATGGCCTCCCTGAACATGGCCCTTGGGTATACATTATAGATTGGAGTGGGAACAGTGTTAGGCAATATTATCCTACAATGTGCATTTACTGCTCAACATGTTATACAGCCAACATGGGCTGCGTCTGGAATCCAGAAACACACTTACTTTTCAAATAAATCTGGATTTATCATGTGCATGTATTGACTTCATATGACAAAGTGTAGTGATGAGGTATAAAAAGCAGTTACTCAAAGGAACCAATCAGAAATGTTCTTTTAACTGATCTTATGACAGCGAACTGACATTTTACTGGCGGTTATGGTTATTGCATTTAATTCTTGCTTTTTGTATAGCCTTAAAGTTGAACACTGGTTTGGAACAAATAAAAAGACATTAGTAGCCCAGCAAGTGAAAAAAATAAAATCACTTTTTGGTCTGATATTCACTTTCTATCCAGGCGCAGTCCCCCAAGGACTTTCTGCTCCAAATATCCTGCACTGGTCCTCTTCCTGGTTGGCCAAAATTTTTGAACCAACTTCCTGTATGCCTGGGTTGTCACTGACATACCCCCATCCTTGGGGGCACATTACCACGTCAGCCTAGGCCCACAGTAGAATACTGCAGAGAACACTGCTGATGTCCTAACATCAGTGCTGCTCTCTGCATTGTGGGTGAGCATCCACCAGAGGACAAAGACCAAGGATGTGTGGTGACTGGCCAGAAGACTCATTGATTTTAAAATATGTATAAGGCTAGATTCACACTGCAACACTGTGACAGCTCTCCCTTGCTGGCTGCCTTAGAGGGGCAGTGTGGTGTGCAATTCAGCGCATCACACAGCTCTCTTTTTTTTTTTCTACAAACTTTATTTATTGTGTACAAAATGTACACTTCATTAACGGCAATGTACAGCAGTGCAATGCGCTGCATTGCTGTACATTGCTGTGCAATTCGGCATGGTGCACTGCGATAAAATGCAGCATGTTTGCATTTTATCGCAGCATGCTGCAGCACAATCATAGTCTGTGTTGCAGTGTGAATGGGACACATAGAAAACACTTATTTTCTATGTGTCCCTGCGTTGAGAGACGTTTTACCATACAGTAAAACATCTGTCACCGCATATAGTGTGAATTAGCCCTAAGAGGTATTTTATATTTTATTTTTTTTAAATTGTTGCGGAAAACAACTATATGCTTTGAAAGTTTTTCATTAAAATATAGCAGTGGAAGTTAAAATTGCAGCATCTTTAAACAGTTATAGATTCGAATCCAGTTTTGTAGCCCATTGATGTATTTTATATGGAATTGAAAGGCCAGAGAGTTCGGTACCATGTACTTCAGTGAGACTTCAAATCTCTGTAATTTGGTGTGGTGCAGACTGTAAAAATTCAGCTGGATGTACTTATTACAGCAGTGGGGTAACAGTAGCCATTGGAGCCACCAGGGCCGTAGATAAGGGGGTACCACCAGTCCTCCTGTATGGGTTGAATCCTATGTAGGAAGGGAGGATAATTGGCACAGCGGGGGGTTGGGGGGGTTACTGGAACCAATCCCCTGTATGGCTCTCTCTGAAGCAGCTGAAAGCTGGCTTCTTCTCCTTTCCCTCCCACCAGCTTTTAGCAGCTGCAGAGAGAGCCATACAGGGGATCAGTTCCAGTATTTGCCCCCCCACCCCACCACCATTCTGATTACCCATACATTTCCCTCTACTCACCCAGACCCCCCTTTGTACCCTCCTTACCCGCGCAGTGCTTCCAGATTTCCTCCTGTTCTTGCAACTGGCAGCTGCAAGCACACAATAGGTACTTTCATTATGGAGTGTGGGGGAAGGGCCCAGTAAATTTGTCACATTTACCAGCCCCTTTCCTAAATGAACTCAATGAGTGATTGGTATTGATCACGCACTGTGTTCATTCATAACTGAAGCATAGTGTTTATTTTAGGGGGTCCTGTCATTTTGGCTGTATGGGGCCCTGAGGTTTCTAACAGCAGCCCTGGCAGCCACATAGCTGGTATGGGGCCTGAGGGTGGAAGGGGCCCTCAATAGGGGCTGTTATGGCAATTTAAAAAATAGACACAAAAGATATAAATCCAATTTTTTGCACCAAATGCATTTGTAAACCCAGGTATGGATCACTGTAAAATAGCCTAAACCACAGGCTGACACTAATGCCAGAGGGATAGTAGCAGCACACAGTCATTGGAATCTCACACACCAGTCTGTACTCACAAATGTCCTTGGATATTTGGATGCTTCCTCCCAGTATCAGTCAGACATGACTCCTGTGGGTTTTTCAGACCAGATCCTCAGATAAAGTTTCCAGCATAGTTCAGTGGAATAGGCCCCCCCAGCTCTAGCTGAGGTGGGACCTCGATGAGCAGATGAAGAAGCACAAATGGACTGCCCAGAAGGGCAACAGCCCTTCAGGCTGGGAGCTCCTGGAGAAGAACTCCTCTGCTCTAGGCCTTCAACTATTTATGCACTCTCCCAGCCACCTACTGGTCACCCTCCCCCAGGGAATGGCTGGGACCACATAAATATTCAGGCTGCCAATTTGACTCCTTCAAGTCCACGAAAAATGTCCAGAACCCACAACAACTTTAACTTTTTTATAGAAAAAATACATGTAATATCTATATATGATTTATTGCTGCATTTATTGGGGTGTGCTACAGGAATCTGTATCACTGTTTTTTATGACTCATTTTAAGCATTTAATGGATAACAATAAAAGATGTATGTTTGGAAAAGATGTCAATCTTATGTCATATCTTAAGGTACCTAAAAGTCCCAAATTATTTCAAATTCAAAGGTGAAATCTGAACAGGGACACATACAGCAATACTAACTCAGCTTAAAAAAAAAAGTGATTTTGCTGCCTTCTTTGCTTCCATTGGAGAGATAATCCTCACTTCTTATCCAGGTGACCACAAAGGAAGTGAAATCCTATCAACGGAGTCACAGAGAAGAGTAAAACCAGGCAGAGTTTCTAACCCAAAACTTTACTGTTCAACAAAAAAAAGTTTTGGTTTGAATCATGCATTGCAACTGTTGCTGTGTTGAAAAGTTGTCATCAGTTGGAGCCTATATTGTACACATTTGCATTGATTAAAATGCACACATCTAAATTTTACACACAATGTCATTCCTTGCTATCAGGGTCATAACTACTTTTCAGGGGCTCCATAGCAAAATTTGGATGGGGCCCTCCAGCAACCTTCCTACTGTCATTGATCTGAACAGAGAGTTGTCTAAATCATGGACAAGTAGCAGGAAAGCTGTCAGCAATGACGGTACACTACTAGAGACCACAGCTGTGGACAGACGTTGTCAGGAAAATGCTGGGCATTAGTACAGAGAAGTAACTTTTAAAGCTGAACTCTGGGATAAGCAAACATTGTCTAAATAGAAGAGGCAGGTATGTTCTTGAATCTTGGTGTTTTTTGTGCATTTCTTCCAGATCTGTGTGGTATTCAGGATTAAACAATGCATCTGTGCAGGAGCTTCCTGTAATAAAGACCGGTCCCTGCTGCTCTCTCTCCTTGTGCAGGGTAACTGGTCTTGTCTCTGCCCCCTCTGCTAGTTTTCTGCAGGCAGCTATTAGTGGGTGGGTCCTGCTGGGCCCCTCCCATAGCTCTGATCACTGCACAGGCTATGTACAGCACAGTGATGATGTCACTACTACTTTCATCTTATAATATAATTTATATAAATTTTTTGCTGCATTTTTACTGCTCTTTTTGCAGCGTTTTCCATTGATTTCAATGGGCGGTGTGCTTTTGGTGCGTTTTTTTAACAGTAAGCAGGATTTTAAAAAATGCACCAGACCCACAATGGATCAGTGTGAAGAGTTCCATACGAAAACATAATCATGCTTTCTTAATGCAAATGCACAAGAAAAACTGATCAGTGTGAAAGCAGCCTAAAAGGTGGACCTATGTAGTTCAGTCCATCATTTGCTGTTGCAGGGACTTTGCTTGGAAGTTTGAAGAAAAGACAGGTGTACACAGTTACTACTTTGTCCTACAGTGGTATCCCACAGTTACCCTGTACCCATCCACGTTTTAATTAAGCATCAGAAAAAGGATACCCCTAGACTGTTTACTGAGCCTGAAGAGTGACTGTGAGTCTGGCTGCTGGTACACTAACTCGGGAAATAACCTTGGGACCAAATCAGTGGGCGGTTTAGGGTGTGAGCACTACACACGCTTAGATCACTCATCATCTATAATGATTCAACTGAAATATCAGATAGTTTTGAATTCTCAACTGCATGATGTAGATTATAAGTGAGGCTACCCTCCAATTACCCCCCCCCCCCTGCCACTGGAAGTTCCATTGTGCATTATGCTCACCTGTCCCTAAAATTCCTACATGTTGAGAAGTACCATGTTCTTGGAAGTTCCGCTGTGCACTTGGCTAACCTGTTCCAGGAAATCCTGTACGCCACACAGACTCCAATCCCCTGGGACCCCAGCATGTTGCGTTGTACTCAGTCCCTCATTGCCTGTGTGTAAGAATATCCACCACTGATCATTCCAATGGCTGCCACCCCACCAGAGTCTCTTGCTCACCTTGCTTTGGCTAGTAGACCTACGAATGGGAAGCAGCTAACCCATCTCCACCATCAGGAGCTCTGGAGAAAACCCCCATTTCTAATACTCTTTAGTGAACCCAACCATGGTCAGGAGAGGATCTCTTTGCCTGTGGTCGGCAAATCCATGACAATGTGTACTTCCTTAAATGCTGATATCCCTGATGTCTGGACTGAAACCAATAACTCCATGTAACCACTTCACTAAATCCTCAGTTACTGTGGTCATCTTAAAAAGCTCCATGCCAGGTGTGTCCTCTGCTCACTTGCTGAAATGATTAGGGTTAATAAAAAAAAAAAATAAAAGTTTTGGCAGAAGTTCTGCTTGAACTGGAAAAATGTTTGATGGATTTTCGAGAATGTTATTCTAGATCTGTATAACTTGGATAGTCAGTTTTATAAAATTTCAAGAAGGGTATTACCATCCCTGGTAATCATAACCGAGATTATGTTGACTAAGGACAAATCAGATGACCTAACAATACTCCATTGTCCATAGTCTCATCTATGTTAAACACTTGGCTAATGATGAGGTTGAAATAATGCCCTTTTTATATTTTTATTGAGATTTGAACATGCTTAAACATAAAAAATAATGCCATATTTATTTATATTTACGTAGTATGATAAGGTTTACCTATGCATCATATTTCTGACGGCCACTAACAAATTTTCTTATCCTGAAAATTTCCAGACTGATACCAGGTCTGCAATGTGGCTAGGTCCTCATGGATGTTGTTCCTACAAAGATTGTGTTTTCTTGTAGGTTGCTTAGGGTATTGCATTGGTGGAATAGAATATTGTGTTGGTGGAGTAGGATATTGCGTTGTTGGAGGATATTGTGTTGGTGGAGTAGAGTATTGTTTTGATGGAGTAGGGTATTGTTTTGATGGAGTAGGGCATTGTTTTGGTGGAGTAGAATATTGCCTTGTTGGAGTAGGGTATTGTGTTGGAGCGGTAGGATATTACATTGTTGGAGTAGGGTATTATTTTGGTGGAGTAGGATATTGCATTGTTGGAGTAGAATGTATTGTTTTGGTGGAGTAGAATATTGCGTTGGAGGGGTAGGGTATTGTTTTGGTGGAGTAGAATATTGGATTGGAGGAGTAGGATATTGCATTGTTGGAGTAGGGTATTGTTTTGGTGGAGTAGGATATAGCGTTTTTGGTGCAGGGTATTGTTTTAGTGGAGTAGGATATTGCATTGTTGGAGTAGGGTATTGTTTTGGTGGAGTAGGATATTGTTTTGGTGGATTATGGTATTGTGTGGGAGGGTTACGGTATTGTTTTGGTGGAGTAGGATATTGCGTTGTTAGAGTAGGGTATTGTTTTGGTGGAGTAGAATATTGCGTTGGCGGAGTATGGTATTCTGTTGGAGGGGTAGGGTATTGTTTTGATGGAGTAGGGCATTGTTTTGGTGGAGTAGAATATTGTGTTGGTGGAGTAGGGTTTTGTGTTGGAGGGGTAGGATATTGCATTGTTGGAGTAGTTTATTGTTTTGCTGGAGTAGGATATTGCGTTGTTGGAGTAGAACATTGTGTTGTTGAAGTAGGGTATTGTTTTGGTGGAGTAGTATATTGCATTGGCGGATTATGGTATTGTTTTGGTGGAGTATGATATTGTTTTGGTGGAGTAGGGTATTGTTTTGGTGGAGTAGGGCATTGATTTGGTGGAGTAGGGCATTGATTTGGTGGAGTAGGGCATTGATTTGGTGGAGTAAGGCATTGATTTGGTGGAGTAAGGCATTGATTTGGTGGAGTAGGGCATTGATTTGGTGGAGTGGAGTAGGGCATTGATTTGGTGGAGTAGGGCATTGATTTGGTGGAGTAGGGTATAACATTGGTGGAGTAGGATATTTTGGTCTTAGAGTACACTTAGTCTGGGGCTGCACCAAGAATATAAATACTAGCAGAGTGGGGGGAGATAGTTTCCCCTGCTCTTCTAGTCACTGGTTTTAGGTGTACAGACCCAGAGTAGGAAAACTGCCTTTCATCTTCTCAGCCTCAGCCCTATAATATCAGGTCTTGTTAGAGTGAGGTTAGCCAGTAAATTTGGGTGGGAGGTGACAACACAAGATCATTGAACTAGAGAGGCAAGAGTAGACATCTATACTGGCCTAACATATCTTATATGACATGTTCCAAAAGCATAACTTAATTAACAGATTATTGGATAGTGTTTTGAAATCACTGACAGATCAACCCTTACTCTTAGTTTCCTCTACACATACAATCTTCAGTGAGCTTGACCCAAAGGAAAACAGAACTTGGAACAGAACTCTATTCTTAACTAGTCTAAGGTTCAATCCTCCCCTGTGCCCTATGGGAGATCAAACATTCTCTGCAGTGGTCTGGTGTCAACAGGCAACACCGCACTGAGGGATTGAAGCCCAATTTTGAGCTGAAGACTATTGACTAATTATTATAAAAGTGACTTGTGGTGACAGATCTGATTTGGTATGAGTTCATCTATCTTGTGAATGCTAGCCTAGCCATTTATCCTCGATCTTCACAATCTGTCATGTTCTGCTAGATCTTTACGCCTTGTTCTTGCATGTACTTCTTTGTTTATTAGTTACAAAGTCAGGGTGAAAAAAGACACAAGTTCATCTAGTGAAATCAATAGAAAAAATAGAAAACCTTCATATACAGAACTCTATACCCACAGGTGATCCAGAGGAAGGCAAAAAAAAACAAAGCATGGTCCAATTTATTCCAGCGGTGGAAAAGAAAATGTCTTCCTGATCACCCAGGAGGAAGTTGGAAATTCCCTCAATCAACAGTCCCTGTGTTTATTACCTGTAGTACTACCCTTATGAGCGCCGCTTGTATGTCTGCCCTGGGTTCCCCTTACTTCGCTCTGCAGCCAGGCACAGTGTATTTCCTCAGCCAAATACACACATACGCTCATTGTCTTCAGTGATCAGTCTAGGTGATGTTTGTTTTTGGCATTTATTGTAGAAGTGGGGATGGGGAATTGTAGTAGGATACTCCAAAATTATAACTATTTACACTGAGGACATCTGAACTTATCTCTCAGTTGAAGTCCTGACTGAAAGCAGATAGCAGACTCCCTTTTTGCAGTAGTAGTAGTTACAGGGCTGAGCTCCTCAGGTACAAGCCAGTTACGACAGACTGTGACAGCCTAAAGGTAGCGTAGCTGAGTATGGTCCTTTGCAGTAGCAACAATTGAACAAGCTCTTCAGATCACCAGCCAGTGTTCCCTTTTCTCAGACCCATGCTGACTATCAAGCACCAGAGGGGTAGCAAAGCACACAGAGTCCCCAAGATCTCTCAAAGTCTGTATTCACAAGTCCAAGGACAGAATGGTTGCCTCCTTCCAAGGGACTCTCTCTCCAGTGACACCAGACAGATCTGGATTCATGCCTTTGCACTTATGATATTGCACAATAAAACGGTTTATGCACATTGCAGTGTGTTACCTCCCATTCTGAATGTCACCCCAATGTACACGTGCAGAAGAAACAAATGCATCTGTATTATAGCGTACCACAGTACACAGATGTGAATGCTCTGTGCCTAGCAGGCTGTGCTGCCAAAATCATGCAGGTGCATTATTTTGTGCATCAAGTGTCCATTTAAAGTCAGTGGGGCTGCCTTATCATGCATGAAAATATGTGCAATGCATACAAAGTTGTGGGTTGACCCTCAAACATTTCAAATGATGCAAAACTTGTTTACCAACTGAAAATAGGCCTTTGAGTTAAATTAAATGAGCATTGCTTTTAAAATGTAATGAAATGGTTAGCACTTCTGCCTAGCAGCTCTAAGGTCATCGGTTCAAATCCCAACCATGGTCCTACCTGCCTGGTGTTTGCGTGTTCTCACTGTGCTTGCATAGGTTTCCTCTGGGTACTCCGGTTTCCTCCCCCACGCATGTTGGTAGGTTAATTGGCTTCTATGTGAATTGACTGCGCTATATAAGTACCTGAAATAAATAATTAGAGATCCTAAATTGATAAATATTTTATAATATTCTGATATTTATAGATGTTATAAATTTAATTTCCACATATTAGGCTTATAAGTCCCAGTTACAAAATCTGCCTTTAGCTTAGCAGCTGTTCTAAATGAGTCTGTAGAATTAACGGTAACAAAAAAAAGTCTATTAGCACAGTAGATGCAACCACTAACACAGGACGAATTATACAAAAAGACAAACAAAACGCTTCCAAAATAACTTTCACTGCTATCCTGGGAGCCTGATTTGGCCTGTCCCTGTACAATGCTGCATTTAATTAGCACACATTGTAGTCATGTGACTTCTCTGGTTATATATACTGTCAGGCTGTCAATGTTCTGTAAAATCCAAAAGTTGCATTATCTTATATGATGGCGCAACAGCTGAACGCTAATGCCCTCTACAGGTAGTCAGAGCACTGTACACCACCCAGCACATAATGTGTAGTGTAACTTTACATACTGAAAGTAGTTTGTGAAAATTTGTGTCTAATGCCAAAAATATATAGGATTGTAGTTGCACATTTTTTCTCTCTTTCATCGCTACATCTTTCTGTATGACAGATTAATTATATTTTTGTATACTTTAAGTTCCCCCCTCCACCCAAAAAAAACCCTTTATACTCACCACTCCACACTCCTGCAAGATCCACATTCTCCAGCTGGTCCCTCGCTTTTTCTGCACACATGCAAAGAAAATCGGGTTCATTCTTATTCGGGGGCCCTTTATTGTTAGGTGCATAATAGACAATCTATCCATACAAATTAATGTGATTTCTTGTTCACAAGTGTTGAAGGAGCAAACTGCAACCAGGGAGTTTGCAACTATGGTTCCCTGTTGACCACACAGCATGGATCTCGCAGCAGTGTAGACAGGTGAGTATACAAAAGTATGGTTGTTCTTCAAAATCTAACTCCCCCAACACCAGGCAGGGTAAAAGGTAAAAAAGTAGCTGATGAAGCAGTACTCATATTTAAAGTGTTACTAAACTCACAACAGTCTGTATATACAGTAAAGCATACTTGTTATACTCACTGTGGAAACTAAGGGGTTGATCCTCTACATTGTGTAAAAAGCCCATTTGATCCTGACTTCTCTGCTCCTCCTCTTGTTCAAATGTCCACGTCATATCTCCTGATAAGACAGACTGAACCACAGCCATTCTGCACATGCTCAGTTTGTGTATTGCTAGAGAGGTTTTTTAATTTTCTTGGGAGAGTGCATGTGATCAGCACCGGGCCAATCAGCCCTGTCCAGACAGAGGTCAGGGGTTTTGCATCCTCCTAGAGCAGAAACAAAAAACTCCTCTTACAAGCTTTAACCAGTGTTTGGCTGGACACTGATAGAAGTCACAAGACTGCTCTAACTGCTGATGAGAAGTTTATATTTGCTACAGTAATTGCACTTCCATGTTGTGTGTACTGTGGGAGATCAGATATAGCGAATGCAGGGTCCTGGGTTTAGTAACACTTTAAACTGGAAATGTCCCCCTGCAGTACTTCTGTTCCACCATACGACTCCCTCAGTCTACCAGATTAAATGACACCCATCGTCATTCAACCCAGGAGACTGAGGACATACTATGAGTGAATGGGTGTCATAGTCCTAGGGCTGGCATCACCATTACACCCTTCATTCATATTATTTTAATCATGTCCACACCACTCTGGACTGCCCCGGACCAGAGAAAAATGTGAAGAGGAAGAAGACCCTGCACATCACGTGACTGGCCTGAAATCATCTGAAAGGTAAGCATTAAAAAAAAATTAAGCAAAACATACACTGTGGGGGACAATTGGAGAGTGGTAGGCTGGGCCCGAAGTTCAGCTTTAATGTAAATCTTGCACAAATAGCAATGGCAATAGACCCAAACTTACCTCCAGTCAAATCTTATTTTGTCTAAAGAATAAAGCAGCTGTATAAAGCATAAAAGGATAAAACTGAATTTAGTGAACTTTGGGCTGTTCCTAATGAATGGTCCTAATGGTTCCAGTCAGTGGGAAATTCATAGGAATTGGATGGAACAACGTCAACCAAAACATGCCTATGTCCAATCAGAAGTAGGTATTATTCAGGTATTCTGACAGTTGGAGGTACCGACTGTCAGAATACAATAGCCGGCTGGGGAGATTTCCTGGTGGGCTCATTTAGGTACCTGCCAGATTCCTGATGGGCTTGTTTAGGTGGGTTCAGACTAGGATCCAAACATACCTGAGGTCATCCCTAGTCATGAAGGTATATTTCTCCATCAGGAAAAACATACAGCAGTGAAAATCTGATAGAGACTGTAAAGCTGTCCATACATTCATAGATCTCTTTCATGCAGCCTGTGGGCTGAACAAAAGAAATCCAACAGATTCCTTCATCCATGTTAAATGAGCTAGTCTGGAAACTGTCACTTTACTAGGCCAAACATAAGCACCCAAGACATACAGTACCCCCTTGCTCTCTTGCTTACGTGCAACTGAGGGTTAGGAAATGCCCCGGCCACAGGTGATTGGCCCAGTAGGTGTCAACTTCCTGGCGGGCTTGCTTAGGAGGGTTTTGACTAGGGTCTGAACACGCCTAAGCTCATTCTGACATACAACCTTTAGGGCAGGAAGTGTGAGGAAATTTCTCCAACACTGACATAGACAAAAAATGGGGATACTTAGTAGAATGGGGAAAAAGTAAAACTTTGGATAATGCTTTTTTTCCCTGCCTGTGCCTTCTTGTCCAGATGATGACCGTTCCTCATTCTTCTATTTCTTGTACAGGGGTCTCTGGGGCAGGAAGTGACAAAAAATCTCCCTCCACTTTGAACTCTTCCCCACTTGACCAAGCCTCAAAAAATATTGGATGGAGTTAGGCTTTAAGAGTGGGCTCCAAAAAAAAAAAAAAAATGTATATATGTATATATATATATATATATACACACAATATATATATATTTCTGTGTGTGCATTGCATAATAGGGACACCTCAGCAGTCAGAGAAGCACTAGCAGTGCATATCAGCTGCTTGGAAGGAGTTCTAGGTACAGCTCCAATGTGTAGGGGAATTGGAGAAGGTGTTGTTTCTCTATTTCCTACACAACATCATTTAGCTTCCTCCAACATCCTTTATTCTATCAAAGTGTTATAAATTTAATTGTGGGAGGTGAAGGGGCCTAGACCTGAGGCTAGCCTTTCTCAACCTTTTCAACACAGAGAAACCCTTGAATTAATCTTCTGATCTCGGGGAACCCCTGCTAAAAAATACTAAATCTACATCTCATGATACATTAAAGTGATGGTCAAATAAGAATGCTCTGTATGTAAGCCGTGTACCGGGGTGGATTCCCCAGGATATAGTGAAGTCACAAACGAGGAAAGCAACCCCAACACCAGCTTTTGCAACAACAGAATTATACTTAGATGTGGCAAATAAACACAACCACAAATGCTGAGAACATACAATAAATTTACATACACCCAGCCCAAAGGCTGAGACCCTTGTGCTGCACAGCACGGCGCCTTCTGATGGATGAAGGTAGAAAGTGAAGTAATTTACCTACTGGCGGGCACAACTAAGCTGCCACACCTTACCCGTTATTACCCTAAAAGAGCAGGAATCAGTGTATGGGTGTATGGTATGGGCTAGCCTGTGGTGCAGCACAACAGCTTACAATCTTACACAAATCTACAGTATTCCCCCTCTTATAACTGCTCCTGTAGCACGTGCCTGAGTATTCCTTCTGAGCAAAAATGCCAGTCTGGCTTGAGTTTGTGGGATTTTATCAGCTCTCCAATGTGAAATGTCACTTTAAGTTGTGGAGTCCAATGATTAGTAACAACACTTGTGGCCTGACACAAACAGAGACCCTAACTAACTATAGGCCTGTCTCAGTCTCAAGGCGCCAACACTGAAATGAGGTGCGTGCATGATCTTACCGACCCGGATCTGCTTTGCTGCTTGTTGGAGAGACATTTGTTCTGTTCAATCTCATCAGCATTCCTGGCAGCAATCTTCCTTTCTCTGAACAGGATCAGCGTTTTGAACACCATCAGCTTCACTTAGCTGCATTTCTGATTACGGAGGGATGTTCTCACACCTGGATGGCATCGGATTCTCAGCTCACACACAGCCCCATTCTCCAAAGCATGGCTGCTGTCTCCTCTTCCTGTTCACTCAACACCTGTGTGAAAACCCCACCTCTTCATGAATATAGAAGTATCTATGCAGTCTGAGGCTGTGTTAGAAAAACAGTGACATCTTGTGGCTGAACCGCAGAATGTCAGTCAAAACATTTGATTTACTCCAAACAGTGTTCAAACAATGAGAGCTGTTTCCCCATCTTACATGTACACTTGTGGTCATTGGGAAGAAGTAGCCCCTTACAGATAGCTAAAAAGATCATTGGTGTCAGTGGGAACATATGAGAGGCATACATTGCTCAAGGAACCCCTAGCAACCTTGGGGGCAAAAATTATTCATGCCTAATACATACTAGGGGGGTACAACTGGGGAATCAATAGTGGAGAAGGAGCTGTGAGTTCTGATAGATCACAAGCTTAATAAGCAAGCAAAATCCTCTCTTGTATTAAAAGAGGTATAGACTACAGAGAGAGATATCATATTACCCCGGTACAAATCATTAGTAATACCTCATCTGGAATATGCAGTTCAGTTTTGGGCACCAATTCACAAAAAAAAAGATATCGGGGATCTGGAGAAAGTGCAGAGAAGGGCAACCAAACTGATAAGAGGCATGGAGGAGATCAGCTATGAAGAAAGATTAGAGGAACTGAATTTATTCTCTCTTGAGAAGAGGAGATTAAGTGGGGATATGATCAACATGTATAAATACATAGGTGATCCATATAGTGAACTTGGTGTAGAGTTATTCACCTTAAGGTCATCATAGAGGATAAGAAGGCACTCTTGACGCCTGGAGGAAAAGAGATTTAAATTTAAGATCGAAATACGGAAAGGCTTTTTCACAGTAAGAGCTGTGAAAATGTAGAATAGACTCCTTCAAGAGCTGGTTCTGGCCATCTCAGTAGATTGCTTTAAAAAAAAAGGCCTGGATTATTTCCTAAATGCACATAATATAACTGGATACTAACTTGTATAGAAAAGTTGATCTAAGGAATATCCAATTGCCTTTTGGGGGATCAGGAAGGAATTTTGGTCCACCACTGGAGCAAACTGGATCAAGCTTTATTGGGGTATTTTTTTCCTGTCTCTGGATCAACTGTGAGTATATGATAGTGTATATGGAGGTTTTCTATTTCTGTGTGTGGTTTTTTTATGTTGGTTAAACTGGATGGACTAGTGTCTGTCTTTTTCAGCCAGATTAACAACCGGTATGTAACCTGTGAAGGAATTCTAAGGTTCCATGGAACCCTGGTTGAGAAACCCTGGCCTAGGCCAATAGTTGCAGAAATGCACAGAAGCAATCAGATATCATATTACTAAATTATATTGAGTTACCACTCCAGTCAAAATTGTAAATTAAATACCTGCTCTGAGTTTTAGTTTTTCATCCTGGTGTTGCTGTAATACACCAGTCCACTCCCTCCCCTTTGTAGGTAATCTGGCAATCCCCTTTGCATATCCTTTAGTATTGTAAGCAGGGTAAGACTGTACTGGGGGACAGAGGGGCCTCTCCTAATAAAGATATGTTGAGATGGCGGCTCTAAATGGAGATCCTACACCATTTGATCATTTAGAGGGCGACCCATAATAGGTTAGTTGGTTGTATCTGCCACCAGGCCAAAGGTTCCAATTCCTGTATACCACAGGTTGCAGTAAGTAGACACATCCGATGCTCAATGAGCCAATGAAATGTGACAGAGCGGACTGTATAAAAATCAAGTTACAGCAAAATAAGTGGACTTTGAGTCTGGCTTAGTTACTAAGCTCTGAGAGATGAAACTCATTGCCTAGAATTGTTTTTTAGGGTCCAGAGTTCCAATGTGTCATTTCCATTTTGAGTGATCACACTGATGCAGAGCTTTAATGTTAAATCTTCAACAAAGTATTTCTCTTCATTATTCATTGAAGGTACCATTCAAAGAAAGGGGAATGAGGGTTATGAAGATACAGCTATCTAGTCTATTGTACTACATACAGTATGCACTAACTGGGTTATATCCTCAATGCTATGTATACTGAATTTGTTACTATGAGATGACGGGTGTGTACCGTTATTCTGTACAGATTTGTATGTATAGATATACGAGGTGGTATCAAAAAGTTTTTACACTAGTTTTGTAACAGGCCAACAGATGGCAGCACAAGGCTGCATGCTGCAAGTTAGTGTGCCAAAAGACATCATCCTGTGTATATCAGGATCTGTGCAACTGGTGCAATTGTGACCACATGCATTACCACCTCTGCTATTTCATCATGGACAATTCTCCCCTCACTTTAGAGGTCTTACTTTCATATCAAAGTCCCCCCATTACATCATAATTTACCCCATACGTGAGAGCCCTGCATCACATCAGAGTACCCCCACCATAGTGTCCCCCCCCATCATAGTGTCCCCCCCTTCACATCAGTGCTCCCCCATATCATAGTCCCTCCCTTACCTTAGAGGTCCTACTTTCAAATCAGAGTGCCTCATCACATAAAAGTCCACTATATATGTGAGAGCCCCACATCACATCAAAGTCCACCCTATAAGTGAGTACCACCATCACAGAGCCCCCCCCCCCCCCCCATTCACATCAGACGTCTCCCATCACATCAGAGTCCCCATCTCCCCCCATCACATCATATTTTCCACATCACAAAGTCACCACCCCATCTCTGATTCAGGGCAAACTGGGTTTTATGCTCACTGCACCCACCAGGAACCCAAATGGCACCCCGGGGTTCCACAGCACCCTGGTTAGGAGACACAGCTTTAATATATCATGGAAGGCAGTATAATCATACACAGTAGAGCTTGTCCCATACAGAAAAACTGCATATGGTAATTTTACCACCTCCCATTGCTCCTGGTTCTATATTAGATAGCATAATAGGTGGCACAACAAAGTGATAATTGTCAAATATTGTAAAGTCTTTACAGAAGTGGAGATTTCAACATTCCTGGGTGTAAATGTTAGCAGCAGATTTGCCCTAAACTACTTTCAGAGGTGACTTTCCCATGTTGCTGTACCTTATTTCCATAGAGCATTTCCCATACAGATACTGCATGTATACTAGATCAACAAATGCTAAGATAAAATCCCAGACAGCCAGAGAGTCAAGAGTTGTGTTTTCAGTTAAGCAGATCAGACCGTTTGATGTATACAGATGTAGAAACAATGATTTAAAACCAGGCACATTGAAAGAACAAGTTTTCAACTTTGGACAGAGTGGAGTGGTATCTGTCAGGTTTTTATTGATGTCTATCTCCCTATTTGTCCTGGTGACCGTTATCACGAAAATTGAAGCAATAGAAAATCCCCAATTTTGAGTGGTCACCACAACAGGAAAAGAGAAAAAAATTTTCAATGGGGACGTTAATTCTGGTGATCTTAGTGACAGCTAGGGAATTCCTCTCATTTCCAGTTTTGGCTTAGGCACAGTGAAGGAAAATCTTTCCAATGGTAAATGACAGGAGTTCTAATCCTCCATCTACTCTAACCCATTGAAATATTATTACTTTCAATACGTTAAGATGGACGTTAGATGGTGGTGGCATGCCATTCAGAGTCACTCATGTGGGCAGAACAGCCCTCTGGAACCTGTATGCTGAATAGCAGGAGCTGGTGAGCAGAGCAGTCATGGACTACAGTGTGTGGGCGGGGGCATATAAATATCAAAAGCCCAGAAGATTGGCCAAGAGAGTGTGGCGAGAGACTAAAGGAGAAGGAGGTGTGCTGATGGAGGAAGTGCTGAACTAGGCCATGGAGCCAGAGCTGGAGAGAGGAGAAGAGCGGAAAGAGCCTACTGACCTCCCCGGTCTGCCATGCTGCCCAGCAGACCAATCTAACAGCGGGAGTCTAGATAGGACACGGGGGGGGATCTACTAAAACTGGTTCACTCAGAATCTAGTGCAGCTGTGCATGGTAGCCGATTGGCTTCTAACCTCAACTTGTTCAATTAGGCTTTGGCAATAAAACCTGGAAGCTGATTGGTTTTTATGCAGAAGTACACCTGATTTTGCTCTCTCCAGCTTTAGTAAATAAACCCCAGAGTCTATGGACTGACCCTGTCTGCAGAGAAAGAAAGACAGACTGCTTCGATCTGCTGGACTACTCTGATCGGGTGAGAGATCATGCATTCACTAACCAAGTGATTATTGACTGTTTGACACTTCACCTATCTACCTACACATAGTTATGAACATTACATATAGTTGCCCCAATTGCGGCCTAGTTCTCCCAGCCACCAACGTTGAGATACATCTGCATTACAGTTTATTGTACAAGCTGACCGCATAACATACAGTGCAGGCCGGGATACAGAAGTGCCAACTGAAACTACAAGTTTCTCTTCTTCAACAAAGCAGGATTTCCATTACTGTCCATTGTTGCCTTTGATATTCAAAGGGAGCTGTCTTTGCCTAGACACTTATACCAATTGTTTCTATTCTTTACTTCAAGCCTGCCCTATGTTTAGTGCTTTAAAGGGGACCTCTCCCGAATTTGTTACCATCAACAGGAAAGTGTTAAACCTTGCTTGTTCCTTCACTTTTTTTGTGTTATCTCAAGGAACTGTATTCTACACCTCAACCTAACCTCATACCAATGGGCCCCAACAAGCGTGCAGGAGACACTGTAGTGTTCTTAAAAGGACAGTGTTAAATTTCAAATGAGAATTCTCTTCCTTCACATCTAATCCTTGTCATCTAGTTCTGAGGGCCTGCAGTGAGCCTACCTGTTTCTTGATAGTTGTTCCTGCTCACTAGGGATTCAGCAGTCCCCTCAGATTGGAGGCAGTGGAATATTTCTGAAAGCAAACCTGCCAACAGTTATAGTTGCTTTACTGTATATATTTTTTTTACTTTTGCTTACAATTACCAAGAGTGATTATATTTGCTACATATATCAGTGTCATTTTGCTCTGTTAGACCAAGTTACTTTTAATTCTAATATAAACTTCATATTGGTTTATACAAACTTGTGTCCATTTTACAGTTTAATTTGGCCACAAGAGCACAGTGGTGTCAGCAGAGGCTGGACTTTCAACAAGAGGTCCAGCTCGACAGGGAACCCAAAAATTACTAAGCAACCCTTAAGGGGGTAGTGCTACACTACCTATAGGTATAGCTAGGATCTATAACCCTTACTCTAGCCAAAATGAAAAAAAAAGTTTTGTCTTTAGTTCTACTTTAAAGTTAACTCTAGGCAAGCAGCAACATACATATTTGATATACTGTACAAACCTGAATTCTGACAACAAAATTCCAGTTCTCTTCAACCAGTCTTGTACTATCAGCAAAACAAGGTCCTGGACCTACCTGCAATTAAGCAACACAGCCTAGTCCTGCCCCACCCTGCTGACTGAACAGTAAAGGAGCAGCAGAAGACTTATGAAGTCATCACTGTTCTCTTTCCTCCTGTAAGCACTTTCACAACATAAAAACTAGTCTACACTAGCGTTAGCCCTCTGAATAGCATTCTGTGATGGCTTTCTCTTCAGACGGTGTTTAACAGGCGGTAAGGAGGTACTGTCACATCCTTGCTGGCTGTTTTAATCCCCAAAAACCCACACCACAACAACGTATAATGCATGCGTTTGCTCTATTCAGGGGAATGGGTAAGGTTTGGTAGGCGGTAATGCCAACTAAGCATGACAGGAGGATTCATTTTGCTGCCCCATGATGTGTACACACCGTCATCTGCTGCCTTTGCAATTTAGAGGGCAGCAGTAAAGGGGCATTAAAAAGGCACTTTAACTGTGTATTTTTACCACCCCTTTAGGCTGACAGCACCGTGCAAAGAAATAGAGCTTTGATTGGCTCAGAGTGCTGCCCCCTCTTGTCACAATCGCTGCGTCAGATCCCAGACCTTCTCACCCAAACTCGTGACCAAAGGGCTAGCCGATCTAAAACCGCAATGTGAAATGTGTAACAATGCCACACCCAGCTGCACCCTGCACAACGATTTTCCAGCTAATGGATACAGATCGATGTACCGGCAGCCTGAGCGATTGTTACTGGGTCAGGTTAATTATGCAATTAACCCTTCACACTGCCACCACCTCCTTTTTGTACAGAGAAAGAGGAAACTCAGCGTTATCAGCTATAACACTATAATGATTGAGATAATCGTCTGTATTAAATGGTCCGCAGGCCGGTTATAAAGAGGTTTAAAAAACCACAGTAGGGTCTCTTTAGAGGCAGGAATTCGTGAGTTGCAATACAGAGCTATAGAAACAGTTCAACACTTTCAGAAAGAAAGATTTATTACTAAAAGGTCAAACAGGAGCAATAAAAATATTTACAGAACAAAGATGTAACTAAGATATATATATAAATATACAAAGAGCCATAGCACAGCAAAGAGATATCGGAGAGAGGTGAAAGGGTTAAAGTACTTGCCAAAGTCCTGGGTTAGCAGATCCAAGTTTCAGAGCAAAAGGGCACGGGTCTCTCTAGGTGGTATTGATGTTAAAATGGGAGACGTATTCAACTTCTCTCCTCTTAGGCCTGACAGCCTGTTTTAAAGTCCCCAGCAGGGGGGTGGCTCTGCAGTCAAGGGCCAATCTCCACTTAGGGCATGGAAATATGGGTGGATGCCTCAACTAGAGCAAAAATCTCCCATAACTCATATTTGCCTATAACTTTTCATCTGCACAAGTGACAGTCCACCCGTGGGTAGATTATTATGCAGATAAGGCTGAGGATTAATTAGATATGAATTATGAAGTTATATACTGCGCGGTTCATGAGATCTATATTTCTGCTTCCCTGAGTGTCCGAGACAAGGCGAGTGACCCATCAAACTGGTCGTCTGCTCATTGGCCATCTGACGAGGGGTCCAGTTTTTATGTACATCTCTCATATTCCAAGATATGAGACATAGAGAAAAAATGGAATTACCAAAAGTTATCTGATTCTGTCACCTACACAGAGTTAAGTTTTATGAGGTTAGAATCTCTTTCAACTCCCGAGAAAGCTTGCCTTATCTCTTAGGAGGTGTTACAATTGGCAGGTTCTGTGGACAGAGAGACTCCAACTCTCCTGGGGGCTTTCACAGCTCCTATGACTCTCCTGCGACATTCCTAACTCACACACATACTGACCACGTCGCTGGGCCACTCAGGAAGGGAGGGGGAAGGAGAATAAGGGAGAAATGGATACTCTTAACAAAATGGAGTCTGCGTCCTTCACTGTGTTGCGCACATTTGCGACACCTCTCTCCTCGTGACCACTGCTCTGCAAGGGATTGCAGGAGGCTTATGTGAAAACAGATTCAGAGCTGTATATATGAGTACACGTAAGGATTTTGTAGAGGATGCTTTGCCAGAATTATTTTTATATTTGCTTAGAGTTTAGCTTCAAACTGGTCAAACTGGCATGACTATATAACATAAACATAAAAAAATGATTGAAGTCAGAAATCTAAATTAAAATGGCAGTTAAAGAGTATGCAAATCCAACATTTCATATTCCTGATGTTTGCCTGCCGTACAATGTACTTGTATGAAAAAGTATCCTGTTCTCTTTGTAGTGCTTCTTATTACTGACCACAATAGGCATAAAAACTTAGCCTGCTCTCCTGCAATGATCAGACTTGTCCTGACACCCCCCCCCCCCCTGCACAGCCAAGGGAAGATCAGTGTAATGCTGTTTCTCCTCTCCCTGTTCTTATGCAGATGAAAGTAGAGGGAATGTGATCACTTATGTAAAAAGGAAAACAGGTATTTGTAATGTTTTTTTAAATCTTTTCACAAATGTTTTGCCTTTCATTTTTATTTTAAACAGAATGGGTTGTTTTTACAAGGTGAGGGTTTATATATGCTTTAATGAGAGCTCACGTGACCTATTCCATTCTTTGTCCTTGAATGTCATTCAGCTGCCACAGTTTGGCAGTTGATAGTGGCATCTATACAGATATCAGAAAAATACACTTCGACCCTAACAGTGTCTATTACATTCAGCAAGGTCTCTTAAACTTTGTTTTTTCTAGCGCTGCGCGTTTTTCCTCTGTACAATATGCCATTATAGAACAAACATAGTTTCATATAAACACATTTTTCTTCCGACTGAAAACGTGTGGGTCCCATATGTAGTTCATTGGGGGGGGGGGGTTTGTTTTTGTTTTGTTTTTTTATTTTCTGAACTGTGGCCGATCTGGAAGTTTCAAATTGTTTTGAGTTTTGTTTGCACCCCATTAATACACCGTTTAACGTATCCATATTTGTATTTCTAATCAATTTCCCATGTTGGTTTTGGATTTTTTTTCCCCCATTTAATTAAGCTCAGGCTTACTTTTGAAATTGTCATAGCGCAAAAGAAACAAAAGATCTGAGGGCATGATCCCCGCCCTCCCCCGCACCGCCGCTAATCCACTGCCGCCTTGCCACGGACATCCTGAAGCGCGCAGCCAAACGGGCTATTATTTAATCATTTTAGTTAAACTTGTCATTTTGTACTTTAAAAAGGTTAATCAAAACACAGGGTGACACGGGGTCGTGCTTAGTTATGTGACCTATTTTGCTACTAATACGTGTTGCCCTTGGGCATTCTCTGCCCATTCTGCGAGATGCTTCAACGTCTGCAATCTATTACCTAGTGTGCCGCGGGAGTGCTCGCAAAGGAAAATTCGAGGCACAGTTTGTAAACTTCTGAGGGCTGACGGACAGACATACCGAAGAAAGTTCACAGAGTCCGTAAATATCGATATCGAGTTACTACCGCGTTCCCATTCCCTTTTTCCGCCCTTTGACAGATATTTAAAAGATTGGTAAACTTAAAACATGTATATGAAAGGGCTACTAATATTCCCAAAAAATGTGTGCAAATACGTACCGAGAAAATTAAATATTTTGGGGTCAGTGCTTCTGAGTAGCTTATATGTCATCTTAGCTATTTGTTTAAGCTAAAGAAGGCTTAAAAGGACCATTATAACCCAACACCAAAAAGAAAAAAAAAAATACCGGTAGTAAAAAAATAATAGTATAGATTATATATTGTAGTAGTATACAGTATATATATATATATAAATTTACTAAAACTGGAGCACACAGAATCTGGTGCAGCATAGAAACCAATCAGCTTCCAGGTTTGTCAAAGCTTAAAGTGATACTAAAAACACACTGTTTAACTTACATTATCTTTTCTGTATGCGGATTATGGCACTGTAATTATTTTAATTTGAAAAAAATGTAAGTTCCTTTTTCCTAATCGATATACAGCTGTTGCATGTCTCAGATAACTTCCAGCCTGTCTGCAGAGAAACATAAGCACGAGGAGCTTCTTGTCCTTTAGGGATTTAAGTGGGAACAAAAATACATATTTAATATCAATAAACTGTTTAAAATTATCATATGAATATATATTTGAAATCAAATCTTTATTATTTTTGGCAATAACAGTGTGTGGGTGGATTTCTGCCAATCACATGCTATATCATGCCCCGCCAGCCTGTGTCTTAGAATAACAGGCAGGTGAAGCCTCCATTAATCAAGATGTAATAGCCCACCCCTATTGTGTTTAGTTGGTTAGTGGGCACGGAAGAGGAGGGAGGGAGTGGGCTGGCATTTATCCAGAGTGTATACGCCCACATATGTGACTCTCTAGTCACATGGGCTGCACAGATATGATTGGGAAGGAATGCTCAGCATAGAAACTCATTGAAAACTGACTATGCACAGTAGCTGTCAACACTGCTCTGCAAAATCCCCAACTGCATTGGGGACATGAACAGAAGGTGGCTATAGGGAACAGAAGGATCAGCCTGTTTCTTTGCAGAATACAGAACACAAATCCCTTAGTTACTGAGTGAGTATGAACAGCATGTAATACAGCATTTATTGATAGTTTTTATGATCTGGGTTTAATGACATTAATTGAACAAGCTGAAGTTAGAAGCTGATTGGTTTCTATGCACAGCTGCACCAGATTCTGAGTGCTCCAGTTTTAGTAGGGAACAAAATGGCCACAGGTGTACAGAATCAAGCACCTAGGCATGCAGACTGCTTCTACAGACATTCGTGAAAGAATGGGTCGCTCTCAGGAGCTCAATGAATTCAAGTGTGGTACCGTGATAGGTTGCCACCTGTGTAATAAGTCCATCCGTGACATTTCCTTCCCACTAAATATTCCACGCTCAACTGTTAGTGGAAGCAACTGGGAACAACAGCAACTCTGCCACGAAATGGTAGGCACGTAAAAGGACAGAGTGGGGTCAGCACATGCTGAAGCACACAGTGCGCAGAAGTTGCCAACTGTCTGCAGACTCAATAGCTAAAGACCTCCAAACTTCGTGTGGCCTTCAGATTAGCACTATAGTGCATAGAGAACTTCATAGAATGGGTTTCCATGGCCGAGCAGCTGCAACCAAGCCTTGCATCACTAAGTGCAATGCAGAGTGTCGGATGCAGTGGTGTAAAGCACGCCACCACTAGACTCAACAGCAGTGGACACGTGTTCTCTGGAGTTGTGAATCACGCTTTTCTCTCTGGCAATCCGATGGATGTGTTTGGGTTTGCCAGTTGCCTGGAGAACGGTACTTATCTGACTGCATTGTGCCAAGTGTTTGGTGGAGGGGGATTATGGTGTGAGGTTGTTTTTCAGAGGTTGGGCTTGGACCAGGGGTGGACTGACAACTCATGGGGCCCCCGGGAAATAGGGGATCATGGGGCCCCTGTGTCCTTGCCCAAATTTAAAAAAGCCTATGAAAAAGGTACCAAGGGCATCTCATGGGGCCCCCTACTGACCCCGGGCCCTCGGGCAGTGCCCGAGTTTCCAAATGGTCAGTCCGCCCCTGGCTTGGACCCTTAGTTCCAGTGAAGGGAACTCTTAAGATGTCTGCATACAAAGACATTTTAGACAATTTCATGCTACCAACTTTATGGGAACAGTTTGGGGATGGTCCCTTCCTGTTCCAACATGATTGTGCACCAGTGCACAAAGCAAAATCCATAAAGACATGGATGAGCAAGTTTGGGGTGGAGGAAATTGACTGGCCTGCACAGAGTCCTGACCTCAACCCGATAGAACATCTTTGGGATGAAGTAAAGCGGAGACTGTGAGCCAGGCCTTCTCGTCCGACATCAGTGCCTGACCTCACAAAGTGCTTCTGGAAGAATGGTCAAACATTTCCATAGACCTTGTGGACAGCCTTCCCAGAAGAGTTGAAGCTGTTATAGCTGCAAAGGGCGGGGCCAACTCAATATTGAACCCTACAGACTAAGACTGGGATGCCAATAAAGTTCATGTGTGTGTAAAGGCAGGCTGACCAATACTTTTGGGAATATAGTGCATATGTAATAATCTTCACACATGGGCAAGCTATTCAAGATAGCAAACAAAAGGAATATCTTCTAGAATTCCTTGTACTTTGGGCAAACTGTGACTTCCTGAAAGTTGGCACATAGGCACACCCCCACCTATATTCTACAATTCAGTAAAGACAGACATCCCCATACTTTTGGCAATATAGTGTATATATACACAGTGCTCAGCATAAATGAGTACACCCCTTTTGATAAGTAATATTTTAATCAATATCTCAGTGAACAAAAGAACAATTTACAAACAATTTACAAAATCTTTACAAAACTGGGGTTTTATTTAGGTCATTACATGAAAGTAAGGTTAATAATATAACGATGACAAAATCTTCAGTTTACTTGCATTAGTTGATGCAAAAATAAATATACCCCACAACAAAAACTACTACATCTAGTATTTTGTATGACCTCCATGATTTGTAGGGACAGCACCAAGTCTTCTGGGCATGGAATGTACAAATTGGTGACATATTGCAACATCTATCTTTTTCCACTCTTCAAGAACAACCTCTTTTAGAACCTGGATTCTGGATGGAGAGTGATGCTCAACTTGTCTCTTCAGAATTCCCCGTAGGTGTTCGATTGGGTTCAGATCAGGATACATACTTGGCCACTGAATCCCTTTCACCCTGTTCTTCAGATATGCATTAGTGGCCTTAGATGTATGTTTTGGATCATTGTCATGTTGGAAACGTACACGATGACTAAGTGATGGTATCATCTTCTCTTTCATTATAGAGCAGTACATCTGTGAATTCATGATACCATCAATGAAATGCAGCTCCCTGACACCAGCAGCACTCATGCAGCCCCACAGAAGGACACTTCGACCACCATGTTTCACTGTAGGCACCTTGCATTTTTCTTTGTACTCCTCACCTTTGCAACACCATACAGTTCTGAAGCCATCAGTTCCAAAAGTATTTATCTTGGTCTCATCTCTCCAGAGTACAGATACCCAGTAGTCTTCTTTTTCAGTATGGGCCCTGGCAAATTCTAAGTGAGCTTTTTTGAGCATGGGCTTTGGGAGAGGCTTCCTTCGTGGACGACACCCATGCATGCCATTCCTTTGCAGTGTACGCCGTCATACAGTTTGGCTTTCTATCTCATTAGCTAACTGCAGTGAACTTGCATGATGATTTTCTTCAACCCTTCTCATCAGAAGATGATCCTTCGAGGTGTTATCTTTTGTGGACGATCTGGATGTCTCTGTGAGATGGTTGCAGTTCCATCTTTGTAAAATTTTTGTATCACTTTTACCATAGTATTCTGACTGATAAGTAAAGCTTTGCTGATCTTCTTGTAGCCTTTCGCTTTTCTTGTATAAAGAAATTATTTTCTTTCTCAGGCCTTGTGGAAGCTTCTCTTCCATGTGGTGCCATTGCTGACAGCAGAAGATGGGAAGGGGTTTTCTTTGTTAAAGGATAAGTTCACATTTGGAACATGTTACATGTTCCACTCGTTTTTAGGGTGGAACAAGTCACATGTTCCCATAGCCGCAGCCTCGCCCGCTGCCTCCCCTCCCTCTGACAGGTAGTACGGGGAGAAGTCTCCCTGTTCTGTCAGATTTGAAAGCAGCATGGCCATGCGAGGCCCACATGGCTGCGTCACTCATTCACAAAGTTCTGTGAATGAGTGCCTACAAATCTTGGCAGCCTTAGGAGCTGTGGGCTTGTACTTTTCAATGAACTACCACAGCGCTGTTGAGCAAAGGTGTACCGACAAATCTGTTGGGGTGTACTCATTTATGCTGAGCACTGTGTCCCGAGCAGAATATATATATGTTAGCCACCACTGTAGGCAAGGATTTATGGATGCAGAAAAATATATGGCTGTCTTGCTTCATCTTTATGGCCCTCGCTTATGGAATAAGGCCTCATGAACATGCAAATCAGTGCATAATTTGTTAGACATGCATTTCTTTTGATTTTTTTGTTGCTATTCTGTCTCTCAGTGTTACAATACACCTACCATTCGATTTTTAGACTGATCATTTCTTTGTGGGCAAACATTCAAAATCAGCAGGGGATCACATACTTATTTCTTTCACCACTGTGTGTGTGTGTATATATATATATATATATATATATATAAATAAATATATATATATATGTGTGTGTTTGTATAAATCAGTTTGTCTCTAGAAATAAAACTTTTTTAATACTCATTAAAAAATGTTTTATGTTATCACTCCTATTTCCTTCAAGTATGAGGATTTAGACAGAACGTGGACACACCCAACAATATCGTTTCAGACATTACTAGATATGCAATAGTATCCAGAAAACTGGCACTGCAGTTCTGTAGATAAAGCAGATCTTTCAGTATTTCTGAATACCATTAGACTAGTACAAGAAGAGGCATAATAATAATACTAATAATACTCAGTGACCCACAAAATCCAATCAAGCTTCATGAGTTTACAGCAGCCAGAATAAATAAAGATGATTGCAGATTTTTATCGGGGTAAAGCTCTGTAGACAATAGTATTTGTATAAAGAAATGTGAATGAAATGACCCTTGTGTTTTTCTTACTGCCCCTAGGCCCACCCCATCCCTCTTCTGAAAATTACGGAGTCTTCCTGAAACAAAAATCTGTAATACCAGTTTTCACTGTCATCTGTTGATGAGATCTGGTACTGCAGCACAAGCTAAAAAAAGAACTACAGTATGCAGTGTATCAGGGGTACTGAATTAAAATTCGCACAGGTACGATCAGTAAAATTTTCTTCCAACTGAGGTCTGAATCGCATATGTGTGTGAAGATCTTTCACTTTGCAGCCCCGCTCCTCTTAATTCACAATCCCATTCTTACATCAGATCCTCTGTCCCCTCACATATTACAATTCCTACTTCACATCACAGTTTCCCCTTCACAGCAGTGTCCTTAGCCCACCTTCACATCACACCCCCTCCATTCACAGCAGTGTCCTTAACCCACCTTCACATCACACCCCCTCCATTCACAGCAGTGTCCTTAACCCACCTTCACATCACACCCCCTCCATTCACAGCAGTGTCCTTAACCCACCTTCACATCACACCCCCTCCATTCACAGCAGTGTCCTTAACCCACCTTCACATCACACCCCCTCCATTCACAGCAGTGTCCTCAGCCCCCCTTCATGTCACCCCCCTTTCCCCACAGCAGTGTCCTCTGCCCCCTTCAGATCACGCCCCCACAATGGTGTCCTTTGCCCCCCCTTCACATTACCCCCACAGCAGTGTCCTCTGCCCCCTCTTTACATCACCCCCCGGATGTTCTCTGCCCTCTTCACATCATAGCCCCCACAGCAGGGTCCTCTGTACCCCCTTTATATTACCCCCACCCCCCACAGCTGTATCCTCTGCTCCCTCCTTCACATTACCCCCCACAGTAGTGTCTTCTGTCCCTGCCTTTATATTACCCCCCCCCCAGTGGTGTCATCCTCCTTCATATTACCCCCCCTCCCCCACAGCAGTGTCCTCTGCCCCCTCCTTCACATTACCCCCACCACAGTAGTGTCTTCTGTCCCTTCCTTCACATTACCCCCCCCTCCCCCACGTGGTGTCGTCCTCCTTCATATTACTCCCCTTCACATTACCACCCCCCCACAGCGGTGTCCTCTGCCCCCTCCACACATCTCAGCCCTTCTTCACATGACTGCCCCCGCAGTGGTATTCTCCCCCGCATCTCAGCCCCTGCAGCGGTGTCCTCTGGTCCACTGCACCCCCCTCCTCCCCCTTCACATCACAGCCATTAGCAGTCTCCTCTACCCCTTTACATTTCTACTTACATGGACACACAGAGGAGAGAGGGAGGGAGCAGCTATCATTCTAAGCAGAGTGAAGAGCACGAGGCTGTAGTTCTAAATGGCAGGCGGGAACCGGAGTTAACCTTTCGTCTTAACAAGCTGATGATTGGTTTCTAGGACCACCTTGTGTCCTAGCAACCAATCACAAGCTGGTTAACCTGAAATGTTAACTTGAAAAACTCCTGCAGCTCCCACCCCTGATACTTGGGGGAAAAGCTGGCTTCTAAATGGCGGCACCTCAGCGGTCCAGATAGGACAGTAACTCAGTTTGGGTTCGGACCATGGCCCAGTATTTAGTCATGCCCACTGTATATATACAGTATATATATATATATATATATATATATACAGTATATATATATATATATATACAGTTGCAAGAAAAACTATGTGAACCCCTTGGGATTACGTGGAGTTTTGCATGAATTGGGCATAAAATGTGCTCTGAACGTCATCTAAGTCACAACAATAGAAGAACACAGTCTGCTGAACATAATACTACACAAACATTAGATGTTGCCATGGTTTAATTGCACATAACATGTAAACATTCACAGTGCAGGGAGGAAAAAGTATGTGAACCTTTGTACCTAATAACTGGTTGACCCTCCTTTGGTAGCAATACCCTCAACCAAACGTTTGCTGTAGTTGCAGATCAGACCTGCACAACGATCTGGAGTAATTTTGGACCACTCCTCTTCACAAAACTGTTTCAGTGTAGCAATATTCCTGGGATGTCTGGTGTGAATCGCTCTCTTAAGGTCATGCCACAGCATTTCAATCGGGTTGAGGTTAGGACTCTGACTGGGCCACTCCAGAAGGCGTATTCTGTGCTGTTGCAGCCATTGTTTTGTTGAATTACTTGTATGCTTTGGGTCATTGTCCTGTTGCATCACCCATCCTCTGCGGAGCTTCAGTTGGCGGACAGATGGTCGTACGTTTTCCTGCAAAATGTCTTGATAAACTCTGGAATTCATTTTCCCATCAATGACAACAATCCATCCAGGCCCTGAGGCAGCAAAGCAGCCCCAAACCATGATGCTCCCTCCGCCATGTTTCACAGTGGGGATGAGGTTTTGATGTTGGTGTGCTCTGCCTTTTTTCCTCCACACATAGTGTTGTGTGTTCTTCCCAAACAACTCAATCTTGGTTTCCTCTGTCCACAGTATATTTTGCCAGTAGTGCTGTGGAACATCCAGGTGCTCTTTTGCAAACTTCAAACGTGCTGCAATATTCTTTTTGGACAGCAATGGCTTCCTCCGTGGTGTCCTCCCATGTACTCCATTCTTGTTTAATGTTTTCCTTTCTGTAGATGTAAATGTTAGCATGTGCCAGAGATTTCTGTAGGTCTTTAGCTGACACTCTGGGATTCTTCTTTACCTCATGCAGCATTCTGCGCTGTGCTCTTGCAGTCATTTTTACAGGATGACCACGCCTAGGGAGAGTAGCAACAGTGCTAAACTTTCTCCGTTTGTAGACAGTCTGTCTTACCGTGGACACATGAACATCAAGGCTTTTGGAGATACTTTTCTAAGCCTTTCCAGCTTCATGCAAGTCAACAATTGTTGATCGTAGGTCTTCTGAGAGCTCTTTTCTGCAAGGCATGGTTCACATCAGACAGTGCTTCTTGAAGCCAGTAAACCCAAAACAGGTGTGTGTTTTTTAAGGGCAGGACAGCTGTAGGCAACACATCCAATATCATCACACTGATTGGAGTCAAGGTTGGCTCACTCCTGGCTCCAATTAGCTCTGGGAGAAGTCATTAAGCTAGGGCCTCACATACTTTTTCCTCCCTGCACTGTGAATGTTTACATGTTATGTGCAATTAAACCATGGCAACATCTAATGTTTGTGTAGTATTATGTTCAGCAGACTGTGTTCTTCTATTGTTGTGACTTAGATGACGTTCAGAGCACATTTTATGCCCAATTCATGCAAAACTCCACGTAATCCCAAGGGGTTCACATATTTTTTCTTGCAACTGTATATATATCTGGGACAGGGACACTCATGAAAAGTCAGTAGGCACATTTTCAGTACAGAAGGGCTTTGTACAGAATGCCCATAGCATACAACAGACAAAACATCTGTTGGTCCAAGCTACTAACTAAATTCAAGTCAGCTTCTGATAACAAGGTGCCCCTTAATGGCAGCCCTTTTTCCTTTTAATGTTCTGTCAGCAGTCAACCTTTTCTCCCAGCAGCAGGTTCTCACAGAGAGTCTACCTTATTAATCACCTCACATACTTGTCTGTGGATAGCTGAGAGCTAATGAAGTTTGGCTACCAGGTAAGATGGTGACTTAGGAATGAAGGTTTTATTGTCCTGCCCAAAGCTCTACAGAGCCTCTGGGCTCCAGGACCCAATGAAGGACTTTTTAAGATCTGAGAAAACAACAAGGTTTATTTCTCCATATCAGTCAAACCCTGAAGCCTCCCCACCATGTATATGTGAAACAACCCAGGTGACACATATCATCCATAATCCTGCTAATCTGTGGATATATATATATATACATACAATTGCAAGAAAAAGTATGTGAACCCCTTGGGATTACGTGGAATTTTGCATGAATTGGGCATAAAATGTGCTCTGAACGTCATCTAAGTCACAACAATACAAGAACACAGTCTGTTGAACATAATACTACACAAACATTAGATGTTGCCATGGTTTAATTGCACATAACATGTAAACATTCACAGTGCAGGGAGGAAAAAGTATGTGAGGCCCTAGCTTAATGATTCTCCCAGAGCTAATTGGAGCCAGGAGTGAGCCAACCTTGACTCCAATCAGTGTGATGATATTGGATGTGTTGCTGACAGCTGTCCTGCCCTTAAAAAACACACACCCGTTTTGGGTTTACTGGTTTCAAGAAGCACTGTCTGATGTGAACCATGCCTTGCAGAAAAGAGCTCTCAGAAGACCTACGATCAAGAATTGTTGACTTGCACGAAGCTGGAAAGGGTTACAAAAGTATCTCCAAAAGCCTTGATGTTCATGTGTCCATGGTAAGACAGACTGTCTACAAATGGAGAAAGTTTAGCACTGTTGCTACTCTCCCTAGGCGTGGTCGTCCTGTAAAAATGACTGCAAGAGCACAGCGCAGAATGCTGCATGAGGTAAAGAAGAATCCCAGAGTGTCAGCTAAAGACCTACAGAAATCTCTGGCACATGCTAACATTTTTGTTGACACATCTACAATAAGGAAAACATTAAACAAGAATGGAGTACATGGGAGGACACCACGGAGGAAGCCATTGCTGTCCAAAAAGAATATTGCAGCACGTTTGAAGTTTGCAAAAGAGCACCTGGATGTTCCACAGCACTACTGGCAAAATATACTGTGGACAGATGAAACCAAGATTGAGTTGTTTGGGAAGAACACACAACACAATGTGTGGAGAAAAAAAAGGCACAGCACACCAACAAAACCTCATCCCCACTGTAAAACATGGCGGAGGGAGCATCATGGTTTGGGGCTGCTTTGCTGCCTCAGGGCCTGGACGGATTGTTGTCATTGATGGGAAAATGAATTCCAGAGTTTATCAAGACATTTTGCAGGAAAACGTACGACCATCTGTCCGCCAACTGAAGCTCCGCAGAGGATGGGTGATGCAACAGGACAATGACCCAAAAGCATACAAGTAATTCAACAAAACAATGGCTGCAACAGCACAGAATACGCCTTCTGGAGTGGCCCAGTCAGAGACCTGACCTCAACCCGATTGAAATGCTGTGGCATGAGCTTAAGAGAGCGATTCACACCAGACATCCCAAGAATATTGCTACACTGAAACAGTTTTGTGAAGAGGAGTGCTCCAAAATTACTCCAAATCATTGTGCAGGTCTGATCTGCAACTACAGGAAACGTTTGGTTGAGGTTATTGCTGCCAAAGGAGGGTCAACCAGTTATTAAGTCCAAAGGTTCACATACTTTTTCCTCCCTGCACTGTGAATGTTTACATGTTATGTGCAATTAAACCATGGCAACATCTAATGTTTGTGTAGTATTATGTTCAGCAGACTGTGTTCTTCTATTGTTGTGACTTAGATGACATTCAGAGCACATTTTATGCCCAATTCGTGCAAAACTCCACGTAATCCCAAGGGGTTCACATACTTTTTCTTGCAACTGTGTAGAGAGAGAGAGAGAGAGAGAGAGGGCATAATTATAGCAAAAAAGTGTATGTCTGTGGTAACAAAAACATTTCTACATTTCTGCAGTATATGTGAATTTCCTCATGTTTTCTCATATTAAAAATGTAGTAAGTACAGAAAAATACCTGGTGATCTGACAGAGGTGCATTGTGCACCTATCTTCCTCTAGTGAGCTGACAATGCTGTCCCTGTTGCAGAGAAATTTCAAGTATAGTTGTCAGCCCTCCTCTGTTCTCTACTAGCATACTACAGAACTCCCCTCTCCCCTTTAATATTTTTTCCAGTAAAATATGCTGCTGCTTTGACACCTAAGAGCCTGCCCACACATTACATGTATGGTAGAGATTTGTGGGAAATGTAGTTATGGAGAGTGTGGCTGCATTAATAGACACTGACCTAGGGCACCCTTCTGCTCCCTCCTACCATCAGCTACCATTTTTTCAGAATTTTTAGAAGAATTTTTACAAGAGTGGCGATGGCATGAGGGATAATGAAATCTGTTTCCAAGGATAAACGCTCCACTAAAGGCTCTAATCCCAACGCTCTCACCAATCACAGGAGCAGGTAGACTCCTAGAATCAACTCAACAACATCTAGTATAGAAGAAAGAAAAGCATTCGTTGTATCCCATATGGAAGAAAAATATATTTGAAATGCTACAATTTTGGCCATATTCAATATATTTCAAAATATATTTCAATTAAAAAAAAAAAAAATAAATAATAATAATATATAAGATATCACACACATATACTGTATGTTGAAATTACAAAATATATGAAAAATATTTTAAAAATACATTTCAAATATACTGTATGTCTTCAAAAATACAAATCTTCATTTTTGGAATGCATTTAAAAATAAATGACTTTTTCTGAAGAATATATTTAAAATATATTTTTTTAATATTCTTCAGATTTTGAACATATACAAATGTTAACATTTTTACATATATATGTAAATGCATTCCAAAAATGTAGATTTGTATTTTTAGAGACATACAGTATATTTGAAATGTATTTTTAAAAATAATTTTCAATTTTGTAATAAAAACACATTTCAACATATAGTGTGTGTAAAATATATATATATGTATATAGAATTTTTTTTTTTTTTTAAATAATATATTGAATATGTCCAAAATTGTAGTATTTCAAATATATGTCAATATATTTGGGAGCAATATTTTTAAAACATATTTCAAATATATTTTTCTTCCATGTGAGATTGAACGCCTCATATCCATTTATGTGTTAGTCCAACAAAGAAACCAGTCCAGCCGAGATGCCAGCAATCCAACACATTTCACTTGGCAAGAAGCTTAATCATAGGGACCAATAAATAAGCTGATGGCTAAGCAAAACGCATTGGTGTGTTTGCATTTCAGATGGACTGGTCTCTTTGTTAGCTTGATGAGTAAATGGATTTCCTTTCTTCTTTTGGAGTTGCTGTAATGATGCTCTTAAGGGAGTAGAGAGAGTTTGGGGGGTAAATTTGGGCTATAGTTGGAAATTAGCTTTACATGTACTCTGAGCAGGCCCCACAGCATGCTGGTTCCAGGTCATGTGACTTGAAACATATTAGGTCACATGACCAACTGCAGAAACCACTAAAATGCCCTCTTTCAAGACCTGCTTTATTTACAGCTGTTGTATAAGGCCTTATGCACACAGGATATTTTTTTCCTCCCCTGGAGCAAAGGTGGCCTGAAGCCACGTTTTGCATGCGCATTAACACATTATGTTTGTTTGCATTTTTGGCGTTAACCACTTGCTCTCGAGAGGATTTACTCCCTCCCCCCCCTTCCTGACCAGGCCATTTTTTGCGATACGGCGCTGCGTTACTTCAACTGACAATTGAGCGGTCATGCAACGCTGCACCCAAATGAAACGTATGCCCTTTTTTCCCCACAAATAGAGCTTTCTTTCGGTGGTATTTGATCACCTCTGTGTTTTTTTTTTGCACTATAAAAAAAAGAAGAGGCCAATTTGGAGAAAAAAAATATTTCTGACTTTTTGCTAAACATGTCCAGTAAAAAAAAATAAAAAAAAAATCACAGTTCGTAATAGATTTAGGCCATGTATTCTGCTCTATGTCTTTGCTAAAAAAAATACCAATACGTGTAAATTAATTGGTTTACGTGAAAGTTATAGCATCTACATATGGCAGTATATATACTGGAATTTGTTTTTTTTCTTATACTAGTAATGACAGCGATCAGCGACTTATTGCAGGACTGCGGGACTGCAGCCGGCATTCTGACACTGGGGGGAACGTCAGTGACACCAATACAGTGATGAATACTAATAAAAAGCACTGATATATATATATATCACACACACACGTGATTTTGCATACCCCTGCCGCCCTGTAGCAGTATTTTTGCTATAGGGCAGCGGGAAAGCGGTTAATCTATTGGCCAAAATAATAATTTATTCTGGCCATTAAAATGCATTAAATGCCTGTAAACACCTATGTGTGCATGGACACATTGGCTAACATAGAGGGGTCTTTTGAGGCAGAAAAAAGTCAGATGCCTGTAAAAGTGGCGATTTTGACATCCTGTGTGCAGGAGGCCTAAGTGTTTGCTGCAGGGGCGGACTGACAACTCATGGGGCCCCCGGGCAATAGGGGATCATGGGGCCCCTGTGTCCTTGCCCAAACTCAAAAAAGCCTATGAAAAAGGTACCAGGGGCATCACATGGGGCCCCCTACTGACCCCGGGCAGTGCCCGAGTTTCCAAATGGTCAGTGCGCCCCTGGCCACAATATAACTAGACATGCACACACAGGATACAGTCTATATGTGGAATTGGAGGTTGATCTACCATTTCTACGGACAGAAGGGAATTCTGGGACTAATGGGTCCTTAAAGCAGAGCTATACTCTCTCAAACAATATTAGCTATTTTTAATTGTTATGCTGCAGGCGATAGTAAATAGATAAAAAAGATATATAGATTTACTTGGTTTAAACTTTTTTTTTTTACATTTCTTTAGTTGCTTTAATATCAACCACTTCCTTGGGTTAAAGTGGTAGTACCTGGGTAATGCTGCAGGCATCATCCCATTATCACAATTTTCACCTGTGATTTCCTTCAAAGTAGAAGTGATTTGAGTGACTATAAAGCCACTCAATCACTTCTACAGGCGGCAGCAGAAGGGTCTCCCCCCACCACAGCCTTTTCTGGATTCTCTTGTCCCATCAGAAAGCCTGGGACCACTTTGACTGATGTTATCTAGTACAATGAATAGAGAGAGAGAGACACTGACCTTGTTCCTCTCTCTCTGTGAAATCAGAGACGACAAGGATTTCGTCACTTTTGGTTTTGGTCTGATGAAAACAAGCTGCTACTGGCTTGTACAAGCAATATGCACATTTTAGGCTAGAAGATTAGTTAAACCCCCCAACACAGTATATATTTTCTGAAAGCAAAGACCCTGGAGAATAAAATGGTGTGGGTATAATTTTTTATGTCAAATTATATTAGCACACATGTTTATCACATTAAAATGTTCAGTAAAAATACACTAAAGTTAATTTTAGTGCAGACAAACTAAATCAATTACACTTTGTTTTGGTAAAATATAAAAGATGAGGTTGTGATGAGTAAATAGATACCCAATGTGCTAGGCCTTAAAATGGCATGCGCCCATGAAATGGTGACCCACTTTGGTACCCAAATTGTCTATGGGCGTCTCTTTAAAAGCCTTTACAGCTTATCAGTTTAAAAACTTAACCTGGAATGATGGCCCTAGAATTGTTGCTCTGACTCCAACATTTGCAGAAATTTGTAACATCTGTAGCGCAATCATCATTTTACATTTGTTGGTGCACCTGCCATATTTTTAAGTGTTTTTATTTTTTTCATCTAACCTTATTTTCACAATTACCCTATTGCTATGTGATAGTGTACTATGATGACAGGTTCTCTTTACTGAGACATCAGGGGTCTACTAGACAGCCAGTGACAGCCAACCCAGAAGTGATATAATACATCACTTCCGTGTTCAGTCATCAGTGGGGAGATCAGTCTGCCTTTGTTCCATTCGCCAACACCTACCATGCTAGACCCGGGTCTCCAGATGGGACATATGGATGGAAGGGGGTAGTGCTGGTAGACAAATAGTTAAAGTAGACTTGGATTGGGGTAATGCTGTGATCCCTTCCTGCTACCACCTAGCCACTGATCATTTCTACTACAGATGGGAAATCAGTAGAAATTTTTAATTATGACCAAACTGATATATACATGTGGATTCCCTGCCGGATCAACATTGAGACATGCAAACTGCTTATTTCCTTACAGGCATACCTCGGTTTATGAATTTAATGCCTTCTGTGGGACTTTTCGTATTGCTGAAAATTCATAAACCAAAACGCAGTTTCTCTTAGGAATGCATTGAAAACCAATTAATCCGTTCCGGAGGTCAGAAAAAAGTTAAAAAAAAAAAAAAGTATTTTATCTGTTCAAAACTCTTTATAAGTGCACTTTAAAGGCATAAATACTGTACAGGGACATTATTAAAAATTAATTCGTAAATGCATTGAAACCAATTAATCTGTTCTGGAGTTCAGAAAAAAATCAAAAAAGTCTTCTGTTCAAAACTCCTTATAAAGTGCACTTTAAAGGCATAAATACTGTACAGGCGCATGATCAAAAAAAATCCGTAAATGCATTGAAAACCAATTAATCCGTTCTTATTGCGAAAAAAATTTGTAAACCGAGGCATTATTTTCAGTAGATTTTAATTTGTAAACTGAAAATTACGTTAACCGAGGTGCACTATATTGGAAAAAATACAAAAAGCAGTGTTAGATGTTTTGATGAGCCCTGCAAAGAAGCACTGCAATACTGAACTTCATCATATGATCTGCTATGTTCAAGTTTAGGGATCACGACTAATACAGTACATGCCCATACAACCACATGTGCCATGCAAGTGCGCCATAGTGACATATCCCTGGTCTTGCTCATTTCCCTTAGTAAATCAGCCCCATTATCTATATTTTTATTATTATGTAATGAAACGAGTTCAATATTCTCACAGCCTGACAAAATGACTAACACTTCCCAGACCAACAGACCTGTATTCACTTCAAATGGCTGTTAAGGTTAAAGAGACAAAAGCCATTTTAGATTTTTCTTTCCATTTACCCTTTACCCAATAGGCTATTTAAAGCGAGTCTCGCTGCTAAGCATCTGAGAAATTATACAGCGTGCATTGAATATTTTTAGAATGTCATAAGACCATAAAGAAGGTAATTATCAATCCATAAAGCATCTTATGGGTTGCATTTTGTTTATCAAAAACAGAGTTCTCTTATCCCAATGTTGTAGTTTGACTATCAAACTCTTTACAGATATGTCAGGTTTTTTTAAGGTTTTATAATGTAAATCATATTAAGATAATTTAATAGTTAAACTCTTACATTCTCTAATGATACAAAGTCATCTATGGCTCAAAAAAAAAAAAAAAGGATTGTTACTCAATTCAATTTGCATGGAAATTTGTGAAAACAGTAGTTCAAATTTATAGAACGTATATTTATATATTTATTGCTACAGTCCCTCTCCCCACCATCACCACCACAATAAAAAAGCAAAAGAATGCATAAAGCATTCATATACAGTAAATCACCCTAAATAAAACCTTACAGAGTGTCAAAATGCTGTCACAACTGCTGAGCTAAGGCATTTTTCAGTAATCCTAGAGTACCGCGACACACTCTTCCCTTAAACTACTGACACACGTGAATTACACAGATTCTGTGGTTGATTAATTGCAGATAGAGCATGTCTGAATTTAAATAACCGCAGAACATGTCAAAACATTTTTTTTTTATGTCTATATATATATATTCTATTTAAATCCTTTAGGTTACAAACTCATTAATAAACTTCATGTATGTGTATGCATATAAATTCCCATATAGCACATGTAAGGCACTGTAAAACATGTTATAGAAATCAATAAGAATATAATAAAGTGAAATAATAGTTGCGAATTCAGATTTTCTTTTGCAAAAATACTTAAAAAATGTTGCTTGCTTCTTTAAAATAATACGTTTTCCAGTTACAATCTATGGAAATTCTTAAACTCTTAAAAATCACCCATAAGTACCAAAAGCTGCAATTTTGACAGCTAACTATATATATATATATATATATATATATATATATATATAGATAGATAGATAGATAGATAGATAGATAGATAGAGAGAGAGAGAATTTTTTGACAGCTAACCAAAAAAAAGAAAAGTGTGTGTGTATATATATATATATATGTATATATATATATATATATATACATACATACACACATACATACAATTTATATTTATAACATATTATATTATTTTCACTGCTAACAAGTAGGCTGGAAAATAAAAAGTAGAAATCCTTGCATTGATCTTGCTTCATATATGAGAGATTCAGTTTCTCTATTTGTAGGTAAGCACCTCCAGTGTTGGTTTTTGAGTTTTAAGGCAGCTGTGAATGGCAGATATTTTATTAACGCATCTTTGTAATAACTACGATCAGCAAAACAAAAAAGTGGCTTCCAATAAATCCCTCCACGAAATTATGGCCATCATTTACACTTAACTTGTGCTAAAAAGTTTTTTAAAATTTAAATAATGGCAGCAAAGGCTACATAAGGAAAAAAAATTAAAGTGGTTCAAAGTATTAAAAATTACATACTTAGTGCGTTAAAAGTGAATACAGGTAGCACATTTTATTTTTTTTTAATGATATTTTTGCTTCCACAAACAGAACAACTATAACTCTTTGAAGGATGCTTTTCCTTTAATCAAATTCTGCTTACATTTTTGTTGTCAAGGAATGACGTGTGTTATTATGGCTGGTGTATGTCACTTTCAATTAGCGCAAGGCCAATTTTTTCCTGTCAAGATTTCAGATAAAGTACAAATGTTGTTCCGAAGCAACAACATTAGAATGTGGACAAACGGTCTTTCATTTTTTTGGTCGACTGGAAAATGAAGTTGGGTTCTACTGGTTTACTTTCCTGGTCTCAGGTTTCCATGCAATTCCACCTTAGTTGCTTTATATTAAACAGAAATAACTGCTTGTGAAGGTTGGTTCTTACCACTGCTAGCAACGGTAATTAGAATTTCAGTCTTAAGGGAAGATGAAGACCAAAAAGTTTTTAGTTAAAAAAATCAAATATAAAGCATTACTTTAGGCATGTAGCATTTATGTAGCATTGTATAAAAGGGAAAAATAAACACTGCAAAAAAAAAAATAGAAAAATGTTAACATACCATTGCCATTTTTTCAGAAACAAATTTTTCAGTCTTTTCCTTTCTTTTCTGGATCACAGTACTGCTGATCTCCTGCAGCGTCTTGGCAGCCAATTCCTGACTCCATGTATTCCAATAGTGGCTGCATGTCATAGCTCAGGAAGGGCTTTCTGATGGTGACAATCATGGGACACGTCTGAGCATTGACACAGCTGCTCATTGTATGTAGTGGAGGAGCATGTAACGGAGTGGCAACACAGGAGAGTAATTAGGAAACAAGCACAAAGCATTGTCCACCCAAAATAGGAAGTTTCTCAACAAACTGTATGGCAGGATCACTAGGCCCTAATTTAACCTGTTGAAAACTCCTTAATGCATATGTGTGGTGGCAATGAAGGTGGGCCTTAACATCCACATACCATATATGTGCGTCCATGGTGGCTGAGGTTTCTGTGCTGAGGGCATGCTGACTGTGCTTTCCCAGCACGGTGACCAAGATGTCATCGACAACGTCCTGTCACTAGTTGTGATTGAGAGCTGATGGGAAGGGCCCTCGAACAAGTGCCCACTGTGACAACAATCCCCGGTGACTGGAGATTCCTTTGTCCAATCCCCCCGCCTTCCCCAAGTTAAAGGGCTGTGGCGGGCAGGAAGGGAATAAAGAACATTTTAGTTAGACTTAAAAGGGAAGTTCCACTGCTCTTAAAAATTATACATAATTACTACACAATCCTTTTTTAGTAATTAAACCATTTAGTGTTAATAAAAAATACCTTTCCACTTCTGCCACATGGACCAAACAAGTTGAGCAAGTCAGTCCGCACCACCTTTTGCAATGACTCTTCCACTTTCTGAGGACAGGTAGGAAATGTAAAACATATCTGCGTGTTCTGGGTCTACCCAACTTCTAGAAATTCTTCCAACCCACCTCCACACAGGATCGCCAAACCATCTAACAGGTGCCTCTGAATTGGCGTCCCTACCCTAAGCACTCAGGTGCTTCTGGATCAAAAAACCACCCAATGCATTTCAAGAAAAAACACTAAGTACACATGTGAATAACAAATTAATTTGATATGTTCAAAAGCATATTACACTGTACTGACACCTAAATCATTGTCTGAAGATTCTGATTGCTCTAGAACCTGGTAGAGCTTCAGAACACAGGATGAAATTATAGACCTAATCCAACTCTGGCCAAAACCATTTTTTTTCTCTTTAAAGGTTGATTGAAGAAGGTTAAGAACTTTGGTTAAGTATTTAATGCTGTCCGGATCCATGCTGATAAGGGTACAGTTGGGCTTTCAGTCTAATATATATATATATATTTTGAACAATTATATGTATAGAAATTATACCTGTAATATAATTTAATTTTTAGTATCAATGTGAATCAGTATCTATCATAGCCTTGTACTGTATGTAGAACCAACAGTTATGACATTTTTGCTTGTTGGGTTAAACCAAAAAAATGTTATGTCTTTCAGAATAATTTACACCACAAAAGCATGGAGCTCAAGAAAATTATGAACATAATTAGCAGCCACTTTGTGGCAACTGTCTCCTCTCTCGTTGGTTATTTTTCTAAGAGTCAAGGAGGCAACAAGCTCAGCAAACCTGCCATCATGTGCCTTAGGTCGGCTCAAGCTCTTCCTGACAAATTTTAGTGCATATTTTCGCCCTGGTTCTTCACCAACATGGACATGCCTGAAACAGTTCCAATGGAGACCTCCTATATTCCTTCTGCATGAAATATCCAAAGCACCTAAAGAGGGGTCTTTTGAAGCTCAAATAGCAGGGATTCTACTACTCTTACTGAGCTTCTCATCAACTCATGCAACGTAGGCAAAGGAGGAGCCTCATTTATGACCCTTGTACAACCTGGCCCCCCTTGGTGCACTTTAAAAACATGGGCTACATATATAATGAATTAAGCAAACATAACCAGCTGTGTTTCACAGACCTCTTAAATATTCTTAACCAGAATCGCAGTACTGAAAAATGTAACACTCGGCTGCTTTGCTTATCTACCACCTCTCGATACCATCGTATCTTTATTGAGCAATTTGTACTAAGTGGGTCACTACACAGATAACAAGCCCGATACCATGCTGCATTTATTAGCACTATCCTTCCCCCATCTGCTGAGCAGTGCCTATTTGGACCAGATGGGAGTTATTATCCTAAATACTGTATTAAGCACAGCGTAGTTGGTGGTGGTTTTTACTGCCTTCACTGATGAAGCCTGCTTGGACTCCAGCCAGTGTGCTATTTTATTTTATATTTAATAAAATTTCATATGAGTGAAGCAGAAATAATTTTTTTTTTGGAATCGGACAAGGTATTTAATAAATCCTTCTGTTTTTCCTGTTCCCAACACAGCTAGGTTGTAAGCAGAACAAAGACAGAGCTTCTGGAATAGGCACTGTTAATGTTCTCAAGGCCCACCACGCAAGCCTAAAAAACAAATTAAAATTGTGGGATTACAGAGCCGGGTAGAACAAAATTAAAGTAATTTTGTATTGCTTGCCGCAAACACATGCTAAGGTTAATGCTGAAAATATGGTACCACATCACACCAATAAATGTTACTTTTCTCCCCCAGTGTGAATCCAGAGCCCCCCAAAAAACTGGGGAACCAATTATAAAGCAGCAGTATGGACTCACTGGCTTCAGGACTCTGATGCAAAAATAGCCACACTGGTGTAAACAGAGTTGTTGGAAATTGGATACATAACTATTGCTGTAAGAAAAAATAGCAGTTACCCCCTCTCCATGTGAAAAAGCCCATTTCCTAAGCAACCTATTCCCAGGCCCAAGCATTGTCATATGGCAGTAGGGGAACATGCCTGAGCTTAAAGGATAACTGTATAGTAGAAGTATCCTTTATATGTTCTCCATGTCTTACACCTACCTAATCCTCCACTTCTCAGAGACTACTGCTGTGTGACACGCTGGGCACCACAAAGCCTTTCTAAAATCCTTTCAGCAGGCTCTGCTTTGTCCATGCATGTGCCCCACAACCTCCATTCATACCTATACAAAAGATGTTGGGAGAAAAGACATACAGCCTTTCCATAAGAATGAATGGAGATTGAGGTGCACATGTGGGGTACAAACAAAATCCAGCTAGGAGACCTTTAGAGAAGATGCTCCAACTGAGACACAGAGGTGTTGGGGACAGATATGTGTACCATTCATAGATGGGTTTAGCTAAGCAAGAGATATAAAGAATAACTCTAATAATACAAGACCTCCTACTTTCTAGCTCCCTGGTTTCCTGCTCCCACGCCCAACTGCAGGACTTCTCCAGGACTTCCCCCATCCTCTGGAACTCACTACCCCAATCCATCAGACTACTCTCCTCACCTTTAGGCGCACCCTGAAAACCCATCTCTTCAGGGAAGCCTACCCCACCCTCACCTAACAGCCGATCTTCTTCACTCCTCCTACCACTCCATCCCCCACAGCCACTTCCTCCTGTACCACTATTCCCTCCCTCCTAGATTGTAAGCTCGAAAGAGCAGGGCCCTCAAACCCCTCGTGTATTGTTTTGTTACTGTATTGTCTCATGTACTGTCCACCACTATAATGTACAGCGCCGAGCAAACCTTTTGACGCTATAAAAATACTGTATAATAATAATAAAAGTACAGTCCCCATGATTCTTATACTAACTTCCAGATAGCTGGTGTTTGCACAGGAATTCCGTGGGCTTCAGCAGTGCTCTAGAAAATAAGGGATGGCAAACTAAAGATATTGCACTTTTTATTCAGTACTAGCCATAGCTTGTACTTGATATTAGAAAATGTGGACTGCCATTCCTGAACTCTCTTTGGATATGCCAGTTGCCCAACTGTCTCTGGTTTTACGTTGAGTCGCTGACCTGAAAACAGCAATTTGAACAATATCATAATAATAAAAGGTAAATTACTGGGTGTTTTCAATGAGCACTTAATTTGAGTTATTATTGTTTCAGAGCTCACAACAAAAAGATACGTGGCAGAGAAATACTCCTTTCCATGTGTTAGGCTCTAACCACGCTGCTTTGAATGCCATGCATTTTAAACATAACTACTAAATATACAGTCATCCTTTAACTTTATATCCAGTTGCCAAACTGTCATATAAAAAAATTTCTAAAGTGTTGAACCTAATGAAGTATACAGTATGGATAAAGCTCCTCTTTGCCCCACAGCTTGGGAACAACGTTGCTCAAAGGCAGTTTTGGGTTTAATGTCTTAAGTTCCTTCCTTCAGGTTATTAACGTTGTGTAAGATTTGGCTCATACAGAAAAGTATTAGCGGAGGACATTTGAAGTTTACTAAGAAAATAGTCCAAGGAACAAACCACCTTTTTTGTCCACAAACTGACCCACATATACGAGCCCCTTTATTACATAGGTATGAATGAACCCGGTTAGGTTTGGTTCGCAGGGGGTTCAGTGAACCCAGGAGGGAAGATTGTGAACCCTGAACATTGTACACTGGACTCTACTGAAGTCTATGGAAGATGAATTTTGCTATGTTTTATGGACATTTTTAAGGGTAATATGAAAAGGAATTTTGGAAAAAAGTGCATGGGGAACATATACCAATAGAAATATTTGAGCACTGCCATGGGGAACATATACCAATAGAAATATTTGATTGGACAGGGTCTTTTCATGTGGCTTAAAGGGTAAAATTGTAAAAAACACAAAAAATCTAAACAAAATATTTGTGGAATGCATTTGAAGTTTTGTAACAGTATTATGTAGCCCTGTAAAAGTTACATTTAAAAAAAAGTTAAATATGGCATGGGGTTCCCCTTAAAATTCAAACCAGACCAGCTTGAGGTGTCATATACATTGACCATATTTGGCCAATGACATCATCCAGGATCCCCAGCCCGTTGGTTTACAAACAGAAGCCAGACTGTCATTTAGCGGCTGTAGTACAGCGGAGTAGCATTATTGGGTGGTGGGTCATTATGGTAGCAGGAAAACAGTTGGTCAGTGGGTCATTATGATTAACTCTGCTGAACTATGTGTATGATGATTGACAGGGGCAAACAAAAGAAAAAAATCCAAATTGGACTATACTGGCAAGGACAAGGAGTACACAAAATGTATATAAAATATAATTTTGTTACAAATGTTAAAAGGTCATACCAATATGCCATCCACAGCTACATCAATAACCTTGTCTCAAAATACCAACCATATCAGTCTCTTCATTCCTCCCAAGACCTCCTGCTCTCTAGCTCCCTTGTCACCTCCTCTCATGCTCACCTCCAGGACTTCTCCAGAGTCACTCCCCTCCTCTGGAACTCCCTTCCCCAATGTATCTCTCCTATTCTGTCCACTTTTAGACACTTGTTTGTATTCATATTACAGATGATGGCAGTGAGTGTTTTTTTCTCTTATGATTGACAGGTGACATTGTTTACATTTTTTTGTATGTTATTAACGGACCTTGTCACATTGGATCTGATAAACTACTGGTGGTGTGCCTTTAAAACAGTTGCAACATTTATACTGGTGTGCTAAATAAACAATGAATTGTGATGTATATTTTTTAGAATTTGACATGTGCATCTGAAATAAGAAAATACTTATATGTGACATGTCACATGAATGCCGCCATTTGTGTACCACATAATTGAACAGATTGTGTATATTTTGTAGGCATAGAATAAGCGCAAAAGTTTGTTAAGAAGTAGGTGCTGCAAGACTAATAGTTATATAGCAATAATGAATAATATGTACATTTTTACTAAATAGAAATTATTCTACAGTATTATTTATATTGTATTTTCATGAATGTACAAGTATGTTTAATAATAATTGAAACATATATTTTGAATTTGTCTTGAAAGCGTACAGAAACAGTACTGTCCGTGATACTTTATTTGCACTAACATACAATTTTGAGGACAAGCTTTCGGGGTATGTCCCCTTCTTCAAGGTCCAAGCATTACTACTTCACAGAGTGTTAGCATAATGTTAAAAGAAATGGTAAAAGGGGGAGAAAAAAAACCCATAAAAAAAACACACAAACGTACACAAAAATGGTTATAAAACTAGGATTAGACTAGAGATAAGACAGAGCAAAAGCAAAAAGACTGGGGGGAGGGGGGGATGACACTCACAGAGGGGGTTGTAAAACTGTTGGATAAAGAGTGAGGAATCCCATGTCCAAATTAAGGCCGTTATCTCTTGTATCAAATAGAAATATTCTTAGTTCTTGAGAGCGTAAAAAGTGTGGAGTTAAAAATAAAGACATCCTTGTGTACTAAATGTGAAACAATGTGGTGTTCCCCTAAACCAGACCCTTTTACAGGCAAACAGACTGATTGGTCAGGAACAGAAAGGCATAGAGAGTGCCCCTCCCCCACCTTCTTCCTTCCTGTGAAATACTAGGCCACTTACCTTTCAACATGAAAAATTACGTTGAAAAGTAGACAATGTATCATGATGTAATCCATTGTCAATCATGTTGACCCATGTTGTAGATCCAGCATCAATCACAATGACTCCCCACCATCCAACAATATTTGCATGTCACCCAACAATGTTGCCCCGCTGCATTACTGCTGTAAAATGACAGATCCTCGGCCGGCTTCTGTTTATAAATGAACCAGTAGTAATAGAAGTGCTACTGCCAATAACTGACAGATCCTTGGCCAGTATATGTATAAATAGCAGACATATTTGCCCAGGCAACGTGACCAAATATGGCCAGTTTGTTCAGCAGTTTGCCAAAATGCAAACAGGCTCATTCCTTTTAGGATCACCAGCTACAGTAATAGACAAAAGCAGACAAGGGCGCACTCTCATCGTGCATTACCGTGGTACACCACATATTTATTGTGTAAACAAATAGATGTATACTCACAAACAAAGGAAAATAAAAAGCAGAATATGTCTCCCGAAATGCGTCAGCTTATCCCTATTAAGGGCACAGCACTGTATTGACTGTCATTGCGGACTACATATTCTGCTTTTTATTTTCCTTTGGTTTGTGAGTATTCATCCATTTGTTTACACAATAAATACCTGGTGTATTTATTTATTTCAGGTACTTATATAGCGCCGTCAATTTACGCAGCGCTTTACATATATATATTGTACATTTACAGCAGTCCCTAACCCTCAAGGAGCGTACAATCTAAAGCCCCTAACTCACATTCATACATATACATACTAGGGACAATTTAGACAGGAGCCAATTAACCTACCAGCATGTCTTTGGAGTGTGGGAGGAAACCAGAGTACCCGGAGGAAACCCACGCAGTCACAGGGAGAACATGCAAACTCCAGGCAGGTGGTGCCGGGGTTGGGATTCGAACCAGCGACCTTAGTGCTGCCAGGCGAAAGTGCTAACCATTTAGCCACTGTGCTGCCCGGTAATACCAAGGTAATGCAGGATGAGAGTGAGCCCTTGTCTGCTTTTGTCTATCAGTGTCCAGATTTCCCAATCTTTGAAGGGCAGCACCTCCCCGTTTGGCATTCTGAATTCCTTTTAGTCTGCAGGAAGATTTGAGCGCTGGTTTCGTTTGTCAAGGAAGAAAATACTGGAGTTAATTGGGTATTGGCAAACTATGGAGGAGTGATTTTATGTTAGATTCCATAGCAGGAGGGTATGTGATAGGTAGGATACGTTATAGCCAGTCTGTGTTTCGGGATTAACCATGAGTAGGTCTACTGGGTAGGGAGCGTTGGCTGCCACTTTCAAATTAACCAGTCTTGCTTGTATAAGAATTCAAGTTTTTCTCTCAACGCTGTCCTTATGCTGTGCTGCCATACCGCAAAAAAATAAAACAAAATCTCTATATAATTTTTTTCTTCATCTTTATCACAGGTCTCCTGGTCTTGTTGGTTTATAGTGCTGCCTTTTTATTGCTCCTACACCCCAATCCATCATTCTTCATTGAATAAATTGCATTTTACCATTACCATTCTGTGCCTGGCTGCTTCAAAATGCTAATGCTGCATATTAAAAAAAAGGTCATAATTTGCTCCAATGCCCCTAGCAAAACACTTTTTCCATTATAATATTTATATTTAGACATATTTATAGATGTGTGTTCAGGTCAGAAAGGGGTGAAATGTGTGTGGCAAATCAATAGCAGCATTTTTCTCAGATTTTACAAGAAATAAAAAAAAAAAGAACTTTATAAAAAGCTCATAGTGAAAACCTTTGCAATACACCACATATAATCAGGCACTATCAAAGTGTGACATAAGGGATTTCAAGTAATTTGCTCATGTCTTCTGATTGACATTAAAGCCCAATTTATATCGTACATCTTTCTACCTCTTTATTTCTCTCTGCTATGAAAAGAACTGCTGTATGTTTCTGTATAATTATTATTTTAAAATGATTTTCCTTGGAAAATGACTTAAAATATCCCTCTCTTGGAGATCGGTTTCTGGGGGGTTGTGTCTAATCAGGTCTGTTAGATAACAGAGTGCACCGGGTAGTGTGGTCAGACTCTGGTGCCTACTGGACTTGGGAGTCATATTTAAACACACTGTGCAATTACTATTATAGGACTCAGGTTTGAAAAATAAAGTCAGCATAACAGCTTCGCAGCTATCAGTTTTAGAAGGGGGTCAGCAATGTCAACCTGCATCTTTCTGTCTTGACAGATTTCCTTTAAAAAACATCCAAGTTTTTACCCACTCATAGTTACCAAGACCAAATAAGACCACCTCACCATTACCAATAGAACTTGACAAGATTGCCCGTTGTCACTCCTAACTTTTGTGCTTACACTGGAATCATTTGGCTGATTGGTTTGATCTAACCTAAATATATTGGGTATTATGAAAACTGGACATCACAAAATTGTGGTATACAGGTGAAACTCGAAAAATTTGAATATCGTGCAAAAGTTCATTTATTTCAGTAATGCAACTTAAAAGGTGAAACTAATATATGAGATAGACTCATTGCATGCAAAGCAAGATAGTTCAAGCCGTGATTTGTCATAATTGTGATGATTATGGCTTACAGCTCATGAAAGCCCCAAATCCACAATCTCAGAAAACTAGAATATTACATGCAATCAATAAAACAAGGATTGTACATAGAACAATATCGGACCTCTGAAAAGTATAAGCATGCATATGTACTCAGTACTTGGTTTGGGCCCCTTTTGCAGCAATTACTGCCTCAATGTGGCGTGGCATGGAAGCTATCAGCCTGTGGCACTGCTGAGGTGTTATGGAAGACCAGGATGCTTCAATAGCGGCCTTCAGCTCTTCTGCATTGTTCGGTCTCATGTCTCTCATCTTTCTCTTGGCAATGCCCCATAGATTCTCTATGGGGTTCAGGTCAGGCGAGTTTTCTGGCCAATCAAGCACAGTAATCCCACGGTCATTGAACCAGGTTTCGGTGCTTTTGGCAGTGTGGGCAGGTGCCAAGTCCTGCTGGAAAATGAAGTCAGCATCCCCATAAAGCTCATCTGCGGAAGGAAGCATGAAGTACTCCAAAATCTCCTGGTAGGCGGCTGTGTTGACCCTGGACTTAATGAAGCACAGTGGACCAACACCAGCAGATGACATGGCTCCCCAAATCAACACAGACTGTGGAAACTTCACACTGGACTTCAAGCATCTTGCAGTGTGTGCCTCTCCATTCTTCCTCCATACTCTGGGTCCTTGGTTTCCAAATGAGATGCAAAAGTTGCTCTCATCAGAAAAAAGGACTTTGGACTACTGAGCAACAGACCAGGTCTGTTTTTCTTTAGCCCAGGTAAGACGCTTCTGACGTTGTTTGTTGTTCAGGAGCGGCTTGACAAGAGGAATACGACATTTGAAGCCCATGTCCAGGATCCATCTGTGTGTGGTGGCTCTTGATGCACTGACTCCAGCCTCAGTCCACTCCTTGCGAAAGTCCCCAACACTTTTTAATGGCTTTTCTTGACAATCCTCTCCAGGCTGCGGTCATCCCTGCTGCTTGTGCTCCTTTTTCTTCCACACTTTTCCCTTCTACATAACTTTCTATTAATGTGCTTTGATACAGCACTTTGGGAACATCCAACTTCTTTTGCAATTTCCTTTTGAGGCTTTCCCTCCTTATGGAGGGTGTCAATGATGGGTTTCTGCACAACTGTCAGGTCAGCAGTCTTTCCCATGATTGTGATTCCTACTGAACCAGACTGAGAGACCATTTAAAGGCTCAGGAACCCTTTGTAGGTGTTATGGCTTAATTAGCTGATTAGAATGGGACACTTTGAGCCGAGAATATTGCACCTTTTCACAATATTCAAATTTTCTGATATTGTGGATTTGGGGTTTTTATGAGCAGTAAGCCATAATCATCACAATTATGACAAATCACGGCTTGAACGATCTTGCTTTGCATGTAATGAGTCTATCTCATATAGTAGTTTCACCTTTTAAGTTGCATTACTGAAATAAATGAACTTTTGCACGATATTCTAATTTTTCGAGTTTCACCTGTATGTTGACCTGGTTTTCTTCGTTTCCCACCCACATATCTCTCTCTTGAACATCCTTCAGACTATGAATATAGTAACTTGTCAAAAAAAACTTTACAAAAGCAAAGGCTTTATTCCACCCTACCCATTCAGTAATTAAACCCCACTTTCCATTTAGGCGGGTATGTTATAAAATTAAATATCTGGGAAGCTTTATAATGTCTAATCTAAACCGACTCTACCATGCCAATTTTCTCCCCTTACTAACTTTACTGAAAGCACTCTTAAACATATGGAGGAAATTAAATCTGCTCTGGTCTGGTAGATGCAATGCTATGAAAATGACCATACTTACACATATCTTATACCGCCTTCAAGCTCTTCCTAAAAAAAAAGTACATTTCTTTTTCAGCCATATCTGCTTCACTTTTTCTCATATCTGGTGACTGGGAGTGGCTCATCTTAACTACACTCTACTTCCTCTCTAAACTCAGTGGAGTTGCCTCATGGACAAAAAGCCTCCCAAATCAGCTAAATTGGTTTACCAGTGTTGTCATCACCAGGCGAAGCAATGGGTCAGAATGGAGAAAGGGAACTCTCCCGGGAAACGCCAAGGTCTACCCTGGGTAACTGCTCCCTTCCCCTCTTTGGTGAAACATCATCCTACAATAGTGGAGTCCTTCCAGACAGTCAGGAAAATTTCCTTATTATTCTCCCATGTCTCAGATGTAGGGAGAGTTCGACTTCCCCTAGAGTCCATGCTCTAATAGTCTCTAATGTACTGGAAGAATAAGTGTCATGGACTTGGATCTCCTTATAGCTTCTTTGCTTTTTTAATGCTGTCCCACCCCTGCCTGACCTCCATCAGGCCCTCATCCCCCTTAAAAACATCTGTAGATTGGTCCCCCCAGTGATATCTCTCCTATACAAATAACCCCTGGACAACTTCATCTCCCTTATACAGTATTAAAAATGGAAATCAGCCCTATTAATGACATGTATACCTATTAAACTTATAAGCTACTTCTATGTGCACATTAATTCTCCATTGAAAAAATATTTCAGGAACAGGGATATAACATTTTCTCCCATTGGTGTACAGTCCCCTCTATACTAAAAAGATTCAACAGTCAAATCCCATAGGTCTGTAGGTGTTGCAATAAAAAGCCCTGGAACAACTACCTGCCTATTTTTGGGAATAGGATCAGGTCAAATCCTTTTGGTCCACACTCAAAGTAACCCTACATTGAGTTGCTGGTAATCCTTTGGAGATGATACAGCTACATATCTTCTCTACCACAATGACCTCTCAAACTCCACTTACAAATCTTCCATCACATTTGCTTAGTGCAACAAGGGCCTGTATGCCCAATCTGTGGAAACAAACCTCCTCACCTCTTGTGTCTCTATGACTAGAGAAAGTGAAGGAGATTATGACAATGGAAGACCCAAATGCCTCCCTTAAAAATACTTAAGGAAAATTAAAATCTACATGGTCCCTGGTCACATTTCACTAGCTTGGCCCATTACAAGGATCGTAGAACACTTTATTCAGGTACTAAAATACCCACAATTGTTTTCTATGTGCCTTTGTGTTGAGCCTGCATGTATCAAGGATGGGCAATGCAGCTCAATGCATCTGGTATGAATGGGCCCAAATTGGTCATGCTGCAGCCAAAGAAATACTAAGCAGGTCAAATCCAGCCTCTGAACTGTCTTCTATGCTACTCCTTTAGAGTCAATTGAATTTACCCTGCATTGTATGTAATCACATCTAGTCACAGCACAGAGGAAACCAGCCAGAGCAAAGAGTAAGGTAAGTGTTACAGCTTATCCCTCCACCCATAGACCTGTATCTAGTACACACTATGAGAAAATCAGATGAATGATTGTCCGATTTTCCACGAAAATGCATAACATGATGTAATTGAGAATGGCAACTTGTGTGAAAATTGATGGTTGACAAAAGCAAACATGGCTATGTACTGGTATAGTAAAAGAGGAAGTGTAGGATGGTTGTTTGCATCTGATCATGCACATTATTTTTTGTTTGATTAACTCTGTATGATTATTATACATGTTGCATAAAAATTGGATGTTGTGTTCATGTACACTAAAACGTTTCTAGCTTGCACCTCTAGTTTTTGTCATCTGAATGAGAATTGGCTGTCGAAAACACTATACTAACATATAGATAATCGACCAATCGTTCCTTGTTTAGCACCCTCTAGTGTGCTACTTGGGTAGTGTAGGTAAATTTATGTGTATGACTCATGATAGCTGTGTGAGTCTGTAACTAGGTTGAGTTTCTGCAGGTCTAACAGGTTGAGACTATCTCCTCCACCTGGTTCTGGAAGGCCATGGAACTTTCCAGAAGCCAGTGGGCGGAAGGAGAGGAGATCTAATCTGCATGTTTATGGAAGTCTAACCAATCCCAGGTTGGGAGACCCTGGTAGACTGGTGAGACCAACCCTTAAATATGGGAGAGTAAGGTTGGCAGGAGAGGCGGTGGAAGATGCAATGCTGAGGAGACTGTTGATGGCCTGGGAGGGGTCCCCTAGGTCTGGGGGGGGGCATTGGCTTCCAGGTAGGGCTTTGGATGGCTGAGGGGGGTCCATTTAGCATCAGGTCATGAACAGGATCTAGGCCTGGAAGCAGCGGGCACAAAGAACAGCGCTGTGCTTAATCCTTTAGCCTTGTCCCTGGAGATCTTTAGAGCAGCCAGGAGGGCTGGTAGTGTCTGCAGGCTGTGGAGCTGGGAGCAGTTGTACAGAGGAGAGGAGTCATCTCTGCATGTAGTTTGCAACAAACTAAACTAGCTTTCAGAGGGGCTGCAAGTCCCTAGCCCGTAAGGGGGAAGTTGCTACTGAACTGTAAAGATTGACCTCATGCAGTGAAAAGAACAGTCCAGGATCTGTCACTGGAAATAGGAGGGAAGTTATTCCTTTGCATTGATCCTGTCAAAATGGGCATCCAGTAATCCCTATTACCCTATCCAAGTTATATCCCCTAATAAATAGCAAAAACCAAGCTCAGACTGTTCAATGAATGTAAATGCAAGTCTGGAAAATGCATGATGCCTGGCTGTGCAAGGTTTAAAGGGATCCAGAAACACAATGGCCCTCGAGAGGGTAGCGTTACACTTGTACGGAAAACGTTGTACGATTTTCTTCTCTATATGGGCCATTAATGAGCATTTAATCACTGCAGTGCAGGGAGGTCCAACCACAAAAGTATTATATAAAATATACAAATGGTTTCAAAATCCAACTCCAGAAAAAAAAAGTATTGTTTAATTTGGATGGATTAGGTAAAATGAAGAATGGAGATGTGATAGAAGCTCAGTCAAATTTTTTATTACTAACTGTATCTGTATTGGGTAGATCTCCCTTCACTACCGAATTAGTCCCCAGGACAGTCACAGGCAGCAATAAAACACTGGCAGAGGTACAGGAGTTGATTTACCAAAGGCAAATAGAATGTTTTACTAAAAAACAGACAGCGCCACTGGAACCAACAAAAAATAGAAATAAAATATTGGAAAAATACTGGGAAGATCAGCTATTTAACCTTGAGAACAAGGTGCAATTTGGAATAATCAATTCAAACAGTGCCCCTCAGTCATGATATATCTCTTAAGGTGGGAATACACGATTAGAAAATCGACCGATCGGTCGTCCGATGACCGAGAGTCATTCGTTCATTGGTCGAAATCGTGACCCGCATTAACCAATCTAAAAAAAATAGTTCGTCGGGCAATACGTAGTGTTGATGTCTTTCGTACAAGTGGAAGTGATGCAGTGTGCATGTGACCTTGTAGCCACGCACTGCCACCCAGAGCAAGCGATATACACAATTAACAGCAATGAGTATAATATAGTTTATTACACTATCTATATACATAAATAGTGATACATAAAATATAATCTGCACAATTCTGGTTTCATTATCTCATTAGGCCAATCTACTTTTTACATTTGGATTTTTCATTTGTGTTTACAAAGATTCCTTGGACATAAACATCCGGGTCATCTTCTATTTCCGTTCATGCGTGATAGCGCTTGATAGATTTTTTTTATACAACCATCATCATCATACCACCGCATAGAAAATCGGTCATTTGTATACAAAACAACATTTTTCCACTGTTGTTCAACCAGATTTTTTCATTTACAATATCGTTATCGGTTAAAACATCCTGCTCATCAACGAAGAGAAAATTGTTCGATCAGTGGTTCCGTGAAATTTTTTAGACAATTTTCTTATCGCGTGTACGGAGCATTAGTGTGTAAGAAAATTGCATCTATATTGGTGCAATTGAAGAAAAAAACATTAAATTGAATACAATGGTGCACTGAATATTAACATGCAAAAGAACGTTACTAAAAAATACAAATCAATAAACGTCCAAAGAAAATGTCCATAAAAATATGTAGTGAAATCATAAATATATATATTCTTCAAAAAAATTCTAATAATTAGCTCCTGTGTTGTATTGCCAAACTCCCTCGTGAAATCCGCCAAACACCCACGTGAAATCCGCCACCAAACGAATTGAATACAGTCACCAGAACTCAATGCTCCAAGAATATATACAGGTGAAACTCAAAAAATTAGAATATTGTGCAAAAGTTCATTTATTTCAGTAATGCAACTTAAAAGGTGAAACTAATATATGAGATAGACTCATTACATGCAAAGCAAGATAGTTCAAGCTGTGATTTGTCATAATTGTGATGATTATGGCTTACAGCTCATGAAAACCCCAAATCCACAATCTCAGAAAATTAGAATATTGTGAAAAGGTGCAATATTCTCGGCTCAAAGTGTCCCACTCTAATCAGCTAATTAAGCCATAACACCTGCAAAGGGTTCCTGAGCCTTTAAATGGTCTCTCTGTTTGGTTCAGTAGGAATCACAATCATGGGAAAGACTGCTGACCTGACAGTTGTGCAGAAACCCATCATTGACACCCTCCATAAGGAGGGAAAGCCTCAAAAGGAAATTGCAAAAGAAGTTGGATGTTCCCAAAGTGCTGTATCAAAGCACATTAATAGAAAGTTATGTGGAAGGGAAAAGTGTGGAAGAAAAAGGTACACAAGCAGCAGGGATGACCGCAGCCTGGTGAGGATTGTCAGGAAAAGCCATTCAAAAGTGTTGGGGACTTTCACAAGGAGTGGACTGAGGCTGGAGTCAGTGCATCAAGAGCCACCACACACAGATGGATCCTGGACATGGGCTTCAAATGTCATATTCCTCTTGTCAAGCCGCTCCTGAACAGCAATGCCAGAAACGTCTTACCTGGGCTAAAGAAAACTTTTCCATCTCATTTGTAAACCAAGGACCCTGAGTATGGAGGAAGAATGGAGAGGCACACGCTGCAAGATGCTTGAAGTCCAGTGTGAAGTTTCCACAGTCTGTGTTGATTTGGGGAGCCATGTCATCTGCCGGTGTTGGTCCACTGTGCTTCATTAAGTCCAGGGTCAACGCAGCCGTCTACTAGGAGATTTTGGAGCACTTCATGCTTCCTTCCGCAGACGAGCTTTATGGGGATGCTGACTTCATTTTCCAGCAGGACTTGGCACCTGCCCACACTGCCAAAAGCACCGAAACCTGGTTCAATGACCGTGGGATTACTGTGCTTGATTGGCCAGCAAACTCACCTGACCTGGACCCCATAGAGAATCTATAGGGCATTGCCAAGAGAAAGATGAGAGACATGAGACCGAACAATGCAGAAGAGGTGAAGGCCGCTATTGAAGCATCCTGGTCTTCCATAACACCACAGCAGTGCCACAGGCTATTAACTTCCATGCTATGCTGCATTGAGACAGTAATTACTGCAAAAAGGGGCCCAAACCAGGTACTGAGTACATATGCATGCTTATACTTTTCAGAGGTCCGATATTGTTCTATGTACAATCCTTGTTTTATTGATTGCATGCAATATTCTAATTTTCTGAGATTGTGGATTTGGGGTTTTCATGAGCTGTAAACCATAATCATCACAATGATGACAAATCACGGCTTGAACTATCTTGCTTTGCATGTAATGAGTCTATCTCATATATTAGTTTCACCTTTTAAGTTGCATTACTGAAATAAATGAACTTTTGCACGATATTCTAATTTTTCAAGTTTCACCTGTATATTTATGATTTCACTACATATTTTTATGGACATTTTCTTTGGGCATTGATTGATTTGTGTATTCACATAGTTTTTTAGTCACATTCTTTTGCATGTTAATATTCCGTTCACCATTGTATTTATTTTAATTAATATTTTTTCCTTCAATTGCACCAATATAGATGTAATTTTCTCACACACCAAGAGGTATATCATGATTGAGGAGCGCTGTCTTAATTGATTAATTGTTCCAAAATAGACTGTTTATTTTGGAAGGGAAGCTGCCCTAGCATTATTATTATACAGGATTTATATAGCGCCAACAGTTTCCGCAGCACTTTACAACATAAGGGCAGACAATACAATTACAGTACAAATATAGGAGGATTCAGAGGATCCTGCTCGTTAGAGGTTACAACCTAAGCATGGGAATTTTCCTAATAGCTTAGTGAATGAGGTGACGCTCAGCTGAATACCATGTGCATTAAAAAAGTGCTCCCAAAGAAAAAAAAAAGAAAACACTGTACATGTTTCGCTCCAAAATACAGAGCTTCATCAGGCGTATAAAGAATAAAATAGGTCACATAGTGGCTGGACGTTGTGCTCAGCTGCACATGGTTGCAAAATGGCACCTATCGTTTGTTTCACCTCTATATATAGAGATATCCATTAAAATGCCCCCCCCCTCTACATGCTCAGTTCCTCAACAGACGCCATCTTGTGGACAAAAGACACAACACCATAGCAGCACATTAGTGCACAACACAATAGACACTGTTGGTGCTCTCACTATTAATACCCCACTAATTAAGGACCAAAATTACATACAGGATACAAACATATATACAGTACATAGTGGATATATACAGTACATAGTGGATACATACAGTACAGTGGATACATACTTATATACAGTACATAGTGGATACATACAGTACAGTGGATACATACTTATATACAGTACATAGTGGATATATACATACAGTGGATACATACTTATATACAGTACATAGTGGATACATACTTATATACAGTACATAGTGGATATATACATACAGTGGATACATACTTATATACAGTACATAGTGGATATATACAGTACATAGTGGTTACATTCAGTACATAGTGGATATATATTATTTATGGACAGCACAGTGTCTAAATGGTTAGCACTTCTGCCTGGCAGTACTAGGGCTGCTGGTTCGAATCCCAACCACGGCACCACCTGCCTGGAGTTTGCATGTTCTCCCTGTGTCTGTATGGGTTTTAGCCGGGTACTCCGGTTTCCTCACATCACTCCAAAGACATGCTGGTAGGTGAATTGGCTCCTGTCTAAATTGGCCCTAGCATGTGTATGTATGACTGTGAGTTAGGGACCTTAGATTGTACACCCCTTGAGGGTTATACCATACTGAGGGTAATAAATAAATTTATTTCAGGTACTTATATAGCGCCGTCAATTTACGCAGCGCTTTACATTTATATATTGTACATTCACATCAGTTCCTAACAATCAAGGGGCATACAATCTAAGGTCCATAACTCACATTCATATACAAGGGCCAATTTTAGACAGGATCCAATTAACCTACCAGCATGTCTTTGGAGTGTGGGAGGAAACCGGAGTACCCAGAGGAAACCCACGCAGACACAGGGAGAACATGTACATAGTGGATATACACAGTACATAGTGCATACATTCAGTACATAGTGGATATGGGGCTCTAATTAGTAAAGATCTACACAAGCAATTAAAGAGTAAGATCTCAGACTGTATTGACCATCACTGTCCCTAAATAAAATATTACCTCCCACAAGTCTTTACATGGCATGTTGTAGAATGTATTGACTATGATGTTGGAGTTGTGTCTCCAGGCTGAGAGGCTGATCTGCCTTCTCATACACCAATGCTGAGTGCTGGGGGTCTGTACATTGATTTCTACTGCCATCTGCTGGTTGCAGTATGTATCACCATGATCTATTCGCTCCTGTCCGTGCTCTGCATTCAGTTGTCAATCTCTCTATTGCCATCTGCTGGCTGCAGTGTATATTGCAGGCGTCTGTACATTCCCGGATGTGTCATTCTTACAGCTGATGGCTCTCCACTGCCATCTCGTGGCCGTAAGTCTATATTGCAGTTATCGCGGCTTTCTCGCTTGTGTACTGCATACAGAGCGCTCTCTCTACTGCCACCTGCCGCCCGACGTGTATATCGCAGATAGCTATGTATGTGTGCCAGAGCTGTCTACTGCCCTCTGCTGTACTCTGCCGATGATCGCACTCCTCCCCACAACGTGTACGGCCTGAATCAGTCTGCTGCCATCTGCTGAGCATTGTGCGCATTGCCTTTCAGCCAAGTCACTCATGCTGCTGATAACCCAGCTACGCCCTCTGCCTAGGTCCCCCATCCGACTTCCGGTTCCGGTTGTAGGAGCCCCTGGGCTGCAGGTGAGAGGGGTTGTGCTATGGGGTGTGATGGGGGCTATGTCCTGGAGGGCTTCGGCTGTCACATCCTGATTACAGAGGGGGAGTCCTGGGTGACGTCATCAGTGGGGATCCCCAGGGTGTCCTGTGCTGGGATCCTCATTTATGGTCACTGAGCCATCAACACCCCTTCCTGGATACTACAGATCCCTTCTAATCACCCTGATCGCAGCTATCCTGGTCACTCTGGAGTATATATATATATATATATATATATGTGTGTACAGCAGACATTGTGGCCATACCAGGCAATGCACACAGTTGTACAGGCTTTTGAGGGTTAAAACAGGTGACCTATCACCCCCTGGCCACCAGGCAGACACTCCTGAAAAGTGATCCACTGCTGATCACACTTCAGAAGGGTGGCAGGCTGTAAATGAGCCCTAAAGGTCCGTTCACACAGGGAGCTTACTGCGGCCCCTGTGCGGGTCTGTGTTTTCCCATTAATTTCGATTGGGACAAGTGGCTGCATGGACACAGGGGCTGTGACCTAATGTGTCACTCAACCCTTCCTCCTAGATTGTAAGCTCTAACGAGCAGGTCCCTCTGATTCCTCTTATACCAAATTGTATTGTATCTGTAATGTCTCCTGTTATATTGCAAAGTGCTGTGCAAACTGTCGGCGCTATATAAATCCTGTATAATAATAATGCGGGTCCCCAAATGCACTTTGTATGCATTCAGGGACCCGCACCCACATGGCATATCAGCAGCTGTGTCCATGCAGCTTTCCCATGTTTGTGTTGTTTTTACAAGGTTGTAAAGGCTGAAGGGATTTTCTTTTTCCATTAAGGTGGTTGGAAACCTCAGACATGAGATATGAACAAAGTATATCCCTCTATAGTGTGTGCATGTCTCAGTCCAGAGCACTGAGTGTCATTTCTGTCTGCTGCCTCCTTCCTCTGCTATCTGGAGGAATCACTTTTGACAAGTTTTTCTGGCACCAAGAGAAAAATGGTGACAGGGGAGGGACCTCTAGCAGATTGACAGCCTCAGCTCTGTTCCTGTGAGCTGTTTGGAGGGGGGTGTGCCTCTTCCTTCCAGTCAGCTCACAGAGCTCTCTTCACTGTGTGATTTCAGCTCTCAGCCCCCTTTTTTCTGAACTCTCAGACAAGCTTTATAAATTCAGCACTTTGAACGGATCTCAATCCAGTAATGTGCACAAGAGCAGAAGCTCACCTAGGTTTTCCTCTCCTCATTGACAGACGCAAGAGCCATTGGTTCCCACTGCTGTCAATCACAGTACTTGAGGATGGGCGGGCGGGACAGGGCCAAGCCTTGTTCTGTGTTTATTATAGATACTGAGAGCCGGCTCAGGAGTGATTATGCATGAGTGCCCCCCCCCCCCAGAGCAAATGGGTTGCTATGGAGGCAATGGGGGGGGGGGGGAGCCAGAAGCATCAACAGAGGACCCAAGGAGAGGAGGATCGGGTTGCTTTGTACACAACCATTGCACAGAGCAGGTAAGTATAACATGTTTGTAAATACTCATCTTTTAATTTTTAAAAATAACAATCGCTTTAACTAGGTATTAGTGAAGTTGTATTCCCAGTGTCATTTGCCTTACCTTGTAATGATGAGCTCACATATTGTGGTTCCAGTTTGTGTCATTGGCTGATCGATTTCCCCCCATGTCCATGTATTCATTCACCTAGCTTGTTCCTATTCACCCAAGGGAAAGTGGAACTAAACACCAAAACCCATTCATCAAGGTCGCTATGTTGTTGCACACACAGTATACATTTTATAATAGTTTTTTGGTTGAATGTATGTGTCACAAAGATACTGTCCACATACTTATTTCTGAAACAAGGTAATCATCTTTAAAGCCTGTCTTAAACCTGTCCTCTCTTTACATTGAAGGTGGACACTACTGGTCTTTGTTTATAATCGCCAATTTTTATTCTGCTTTGGACAGAGTGAAAACACGACGCTCCCAGCATGCCTTTCCTCCACGGCTTCCGGAGGATTATATTTGAGTACCAGCCATTGGTAGATGAGCTCCTTGGTGCAGTGGGCATACAGGACTCAGAACAGGCAGAAGAGGCACCAGACGCTGCCAGGTATTATTATTATTATTTTATTACAGGTACTTATATAGCACTGTCAATTTACGCAGCGCTTTATATATATATTGTACATTCACAATCGGTCCCTAACCCTCAAGGGGCGTACAATCTAAGGTCCCAAATTCACATTCATACATACACATACTAGGGCCAATTTAGACAGGATCCAATTAACCTACCAGCATGTCTTTGTCGTGTGGGAGGAAACCAGAGTACCCGGAGGAAACCCACACAGGCACTGGGAGAACATGCAAATTCCGGACAGGTGGTGCCATGGTTGGGATTTGAACCAACGACTTTAGTACTGCCAGGGGGAAGTGCTACACAGCATAATGCGATAATAAAGCAGAACTCATGACAAACGTCTAAGCATTCTTTACTTCAGTTATTTATTCATTCCCAATCGCATTTATGTATTTGGAAAAAAAAAAATCTGTTAACTGTGTGATTTTGCGGTCATGCAACACTGTACATAAATTAAATTTGTCATTTTTCTTCCACAAATAGAGCTTTCTTTCGGTGGTACTTGATCGCCTCAATGTTTATTTTTTGCGCTATAAGTAAAAAAAAAAAAATCCCAATACGTGTAAATTAATTGGTTTACATGAAAGTTATTGTATCTACAAATGGCTACACACACACGGATTTTTTTTTTGGATTTTATATATACTAGTAGTGGCGGCGATAAGCGACTTATAGTGGGACTGTGGCGGGCATTCTGACACTGGGGGGAACTGACTGTCACTAACATCCTCAGTGACACAAATACAGTGATCAGTACTAAAAAAAAGCACTGACACTGTACTAATGACACTGGGCAGGAATGGGTTAACATCTGGGGCGATCAAAGGGTTAACTGTGTGCTGTGTGTGTGCGCTTTATGCTGTAAGCACACTGCTTTGTATGGCTCTGCTATGCAGAGCCATACACAGCAGTGTGCAGGAGCTGACAGGGGAGAGATCTTTATTGTTTACATACTGGTCTCTCCCCTGTCGGTGATACAAAGCAATCGACAGGTGTGGAGGCATGGGTAGGGCACACGGGCCCCCTACTCGGACATGCAAAATCGCATATATATATATATATATACACACGTTCTTTTGCACGCCCCTGCCGCGGGAAAGCAGTTAAGTTTAGCAAAGGGTGTTAGAAAACAGAACCTTATGAGCATTCTCCCCACTCAAATTATACAGAATGTACAAAACATAGGAACAAACATAACAAAACTATAAAGTCTAGCACTTGCCAGCGGTTGACAACTTGCTCAGAGTCAACCAAGAAGGGTAATATCACAGGAGAATTAGCATCCCTCATAATAAAACCTGAAGTATTTCTGGATATATTAGTGGATATAATACCAGTAGATTTGAAAGTAACTTGGCGGGTACAAGCAAAGCTCAGTGCTAGGGGGTTTCAGGCCATCAGGGAAGCTGGACATAACTAAAGCTGGGAAGATCTCTTACAGACATATCCAGTAGCAGTAGAAGAGTCAAGCCATATATCCCAAATTTTATGACATTTCTTGGGACAGCCTCGGGGGTGATATTATTTATATATATATAGGAGTTACTGAGTTTACTAGAGATTTCCAATATTCCAATGAGGGGAACAATGGTGGGATTTAACACCAAGCTGCCACAGATATGTGTCCAGTCTTGCCGCTGTTCTGTGCTAGCTCACTCAGGTCCCCCAGCACTGTGACTGAGCTGTCACCTACGGCTCCCAATTACCATTACAATCAGGAGCTGGTAAGACAGTCTTCTCCACATGTGACTGCCAGTCACAGAAATCACATGATCAGTAGCCTGCCTACTGTCCTCTGACATAAAGAATCTCTTAAAGGGAGTTGGTAGTAAGTGGTTAATAAATGGAGGGAAAAGTGACAGGAGAAGAAAAATGAACACATGACTTCAGAGGAGACCAGGCTTTCCTTCAGTCGCAGGGATTGTGCAGAGAACACTCCGATGGACACTGCAGGCTCCACGTTGCATTGTGTATTTTATAAGTAATATGTAAAATGCAGGTGCATTGTGGAACAAACAGTGCTGTGTCCTGTGAATAGCGGTATCTACTCTCTATTTTAAATCAGATCTTAAAGAAATAGTAAAAAAAAAAAATTTCCTCTGCAAAATAATGTCATAATGTGCTAGTATGCATTGCATTACTAGCACATTATGAAAGACTTCAAATTGAAGTCCTCCAGTGGAGCTCTGTCATGGCTCCCCGGGGCTTCAATCTTCACCCGGTCTTCCTTCCGGGTGCATGGGTTCTGTCTGATGATGTGATGTCTCGGCCGTGGCACACAGCTCTGAAAAAACGACACAGGTATGCCATTTATTCAAAATGCATGTGCCGGTGACGTCATCGGCTGCAGGGACACTGAAAATCTCCTAAACGGTGCGTGTTTAGGAGATATTCCTTGTACCTACAGGTCAGCTCACCTGTAGGTACAAGTGTCCAGTGGGAGTTTTACTTCCACTTTAAAATGACTAGAAACATTATCAGGGCCGGCTGTCTGAACCTGGAAGAGACAGATAGCTGAGGAGGACCATGATGGCGGGACAGGACACAGGCTGTCACACCTGAACAGTGGCTCACTGCAGCACAATGCTGGATCTGCCAGGCAGGTATGTTTTTTGAGAAGAACCTCACATAACAGGTAAGGGGTAATGGGCAGAGAAAAAGCAGGCAACTAGTGAAGGTCTTCTTGAAATTGTTATCTACCATGCTAGTATGAAGTCCCTGAAAAAGATGTTTGGCATGAAATGTAGACAGCTTTTTGTACATCACATTTTTGTGTTCTGCTTGTCCTTAGTTACCTGGTCGGACACAATGACAAGTTTCTGGCTTTGAATGAACTGCTGGAGAGGCACTCTGACTCGGCCTATTACAAGGATGGGATAAGCTACTCTCTCCTGAAGGTGGCTGAACTGGGACTGGTCCCCGCTGCTGAAATCCTCCTGCAGTACGGGGCTGATCTCAGCTTTGAGGGTAAGTATTCACACCCCGCTGAAGGCATGTGTGCAGGACAAATAGAAACATATTCAAGTCATACTAAAGCAAGATGGTAAAGCATTCTTCTTGGCCTTTAAAAATAAAAGAACATTAACAATAATGTATAAAGCCATTTATAACTGCCCCAAATTACATCAACGATCTTGTCTCTAAATATCACCCAAACCCTACTCTCCGCTCCTCGCACGGCCTCCTACTCTCTAGCTCCCTTGTCTCCTCCTCCCATGTTCGTCTTCAGGACTTTTCCAGAGCTTCCCCCATCTGGAACTCTCTACCCCAATTTATCAGACTATCGCCTACTCTGCTCATTTTTAGGCGATCTCTTCAGAGAAGCCTATCCTGCCCTGAGATAATAATAAAATCTTCTACTCTTCCTACCAGTCCATCCCCCACAGTTACTACCTTTTGTACCACTAGCCCCTCCCTCCTAGATTTTAAGCTTCAAGGAGCAGGGCCCTCCTATCCCTCTTGTATTGAACTGTATTATGTCCCGGTCTTTTGTAAAGCGCTGAACAAACTGTTGGCGCTATATAAATCCTGTATAATAAAGTTTAGGGTCTCCCCCCAATCTGTACATCTGCCCCCACATATCAAATAATCCAATGCTCCACTACAGATATGCCATAAGCGGTCCATTATCTGCTGCACATTCAGGTAGTGGGAGGAAGCCACACGATGGGATCAAAGCCGCTGTTTAAAAGGAAAAAATGTACTGTTCCATCCGATACCATACAAGTTCACTCGTACCTGTAACATGTTTTACTCAGCAAAGAAAATTTTCATTTCTTCGTTCATATACTTTGTGAAAACAGGTAATGGATCCCAATTGCACAGATCACTCTGAACTGGGATAAGCCCAGAAATCTTGACTTTTGAGGTCCAAAAATAGGGCCATAAAGAACATTAGATGTTGACCCATAAAAAAGTACATCGTACCAATCGCAGATATATTTGTGAAAGTATTTCCTTACACATGGCTGACATCCTGTATTGTACTATTAGTATGATGTTTTAATGAAGTCCCAATAAAACATTGGTAGGCAGTTATGGAATGCTGTTCTTTCTTGCCTATTGCTAATACTGTGCCTCTAGTACCAGATCCCCACACCCATACTAAAGTGGTCAGAAATGTAACTTTGCAATTGGATTGATGTATGGGCTTTGAGTTATTGATGTCTACAGAGGAAATTTTCACTGACAGAATATATTAGGATCCTGGTACAGCTTTCAGAGGATAGCAGCAGAAAGGAAAACTGAAAGTTTCTAATTACAGCCTTGCCTACAGAGGATAACATGGCTGCATTGTACAGGGGTTAGACAAAAACATGGAAACACTACATGATTTGCAGGTGTAAAAGTGACGACATGTTTCGTTTTGAAAGCGAAAGTGATGTAACATTAAAGTGTATTTTTTTCTGAAAAAATTGCATTTGAAAATTATAGACAAACTGTCCATTTCGGTTTCAGTTTTCAGCCAAGTGCATCCTGAATTTTTGGTTTCGGCACCAAAATTTTCATTTCGGTGCACCACTACAAGTTGTTAGTGCCCGCTTAGCTGGTGCCTCTGTGACTGAAGCTGCCTATTTTATTTTCCGCGTCGCAAAGTACAGTATCAAAAGTTATGAGGTATATACAGTTTTGGGAAACAGTTGTCTGATAAAGCATAAGCTTGGTCATGGTCAACTGACCGAAAGAGACAAAAAGGACATTGCGCAGGATTGTGACCTAGAATAAAAAAACAACTGCTGCAAAAGTGACTGCAGAGCTCAATCTCAGTTCTGTGAAGATAGAGATTGAGCTCTGCAGTCACTTTTTGCAGCAGTTGTTTTCTTATTCCGGGCTAAATCAGCTCTTGTACAGGGTGAATGGTCCCATAAAGTTTTAATCTTTCTTACTGTTATGCTCCTCCCAGATCCAGTGACGTATTACACGGCTCTACACATCGCAGTTCTGAGAAACCAGCCTGATATGGTGGAACTACTGGTGCAGAATGGAGCGGATATTAACAAAAGGGATCGGGTGAGATATAACCTTTTACCTGGCTATGTTGTAAGTAAGGTTTCTTTTACACAGCAGCATAAACCTGTACCTCCGTGCATAGGGCATTTATGTGCCTGGGGAATGACAGGTGTTGCTTGCAGCCAGCCTGTCAAAATGGATGACATGTTGAGAGACGCAGTGGTTGCACAGGTCTTAACACACACGTCAGTGCTTACATCTGTAAAGGAATGGAAGGGAACAGCTATCTAGGAAGCAGACACATGACCATCTTGAATATTCTTTGGTTTCAGATTCATGAGAGTAGTCCTCTGGATTTGGCGAGTGAGGAGCCAGAAAGACTGCCGTGCCTTCAGAGACTACTGGACCTCGGCGCCGATGTGAATGCGGCTGACAAAAATGGTCAGTAAGTGACACTGCTGCCTTCCTGAGATAGAATTGACTGGAAATTAAATATTTTACACATAGAACAAATAAAAAATTTTTTGGTGTGACTTTAAAGCTCTCTAACTGGATTCTGTAGTATGCAGTTTCAGTTTCTAAATCCAAAGCAGCTTCCAAAACTCATGAGAAAACCCCTCCTTTACCTACCCTAACCTTCACTGCTAAATGTGATGGATGGCTGCACTGGCATATCAGGAGGTTTGAGGGGAGGGCCAGAACTATATTTGTGGCCTGTGTTTGGGAGCTGCAGAACAGAGAACTGTAGGATTTGGATCTCTCAGGCTGCATTGGAAAAAAACTAAACGTCCACGCTTGCCTGGTCAAGGGCATGCATATATCCAGAGCAAACTATGCAACTTCTATGGGGCCCAACACAGTCTTGCTACATAGTAAATGATGTAGGTAGCAGTTGTCGTTAACAAATACAGTTCTAATACATTCAGGTTATTCACCATTTATGAGCATGTTGTGAAAGCCAACAGGGATTTGCTTTTATGATGGAGTAGGCAGAGAGGCCCTGAAAGTAGAATTCGTCTCAGTTCACACTAGCTGTGTAAGCAAGCGTTTTGCAGGCGTTTTAGGGGCATTTTTAACTCTACTCAAACGCCTATGAAAATTATACACATGGCAGCACACACTGCTGTTCACACTGAAGCGTTAGTGTCGTGGCAAAATTGACGCCTCATGTCAAGTCAGGAGGAGTTGAAGCTTTTCAACACCTCCCATTCAAGTCTATGGTGATGCTCCTCAAATGCCTGGCAGACATTTGCAGTGCGTTAATACCATTAACTTCATTATAGGCGTTTGTGGTGCGGTTTTAACGCTTGGAAAACGCCTATGAAACTCCTCAAAACTGTGTATAGGGCATTTGAGGAGCGTTAAAAATGCTTCCCAAATGCCTGTCAACCGCTATAGGGGCGTTTGGGAAGAAGTCAAGTGTGAAAAAGCCCTTAATGGCAAAGCTTTTTTTTTCATTTTGGATAGAGTAAGGGAGGGTTATAACCCCTGGAAGATTTTTTTTTTGCCATCTGTGTCCCATTGTGGAGATTTTTCTTCACTTCCTGTCCCATAGCCAAACTACTAAGTGAGAGAAAATCCCTCTAAAGTGAGGGGAATCCTGGGTTCTCACCAGAACTAGTGCCCCCATTGGAAGACATCCCCACTGTTCCTGTTCAGGGGACAACCCAAAATTTGGGATTTTATTTTACTTTCAGATTTGTTGATAACAGGATTAATAGAGAGGGTGAACCTCACTAAAGGGGGTACAGACACCAAAAAATCCTGATGGGGGTTCTAATCCCTCTCCACTCTATCCAAAACTAAAAACAAAAAAACAAGTTTGCCTGTAGTTATACTTCATATTTTTACATCCCTATTTTACAGTCCAGGGGTTAAACTTTCGAGTTCAGACCTACTAGCCGGTCACAAAACTTACTCTTCGCTAGTTGCCCCACCCAACCTTGCCCAGGCCCACCCCCAACCACGCCACCTTAAAGCTTATGAAATTACATTTTTCTTTAGAATAAAGAGTCCAAAATATAAAACTGTACACAGTAATGTATATCCCAGCTCCCCTGTACTCCATTATAGTGATATGACGTGTATACAGTAATGTACAGTGGGGCAAAAAAGTATTTAGTCACCACCAATTGTGCAAGTTCTCCCACTTAAAAAGATGAGTTGCCTGTAATTGGCATCATAGGTAGACCTCAACTATGAGAGGCAAAATGAGAAAAAAAATCCAGACAATCACATTGGCTGATTTGGAAAGAATTTATTTGCAAATTATGGTGGAAAATAAGTATTTGGTCACCTACAAACAAGCAAGATTTCTGGCTCACAGACCTGTTCCTTCTTCTTTAAGAGGCTCCTCTGTCCTGCACTCATTACCTGTATCAATGGCACCTGTTTGAACTTTTTATCAGTATAAAATACACCTGTCCACAACCTCAAACAGTCACACTCCAAACTCCACTATGGTGAAGACCATAGAGCTGTCTAAGGACACCAGAAACAAAATTGTAGACCTGCACCAGGCTGGGAAGACTGAATCTGCAATAGGCAAGCAGATTGGTGTGAACAAATCAACTGTGGGAGCAATAATTAGAAAATGGAAGACATACAAAACCACTGATAATCTCCCTCGATCTGGGGCTCCACACAAGATCCCACCCCGTGGGGTCAAAATGATCACAAGAACGGTGAGCAAAAATCCCAGGACCACACGGGGGGACCTAGTGAATGACCTGCAGAGAGCTGGGACCAACGTAACAAAGGCTACCATCAGTAACACACTACGCCGCCAGGGACTCAGATCCTGCAGTGCCAGACGTGTCCCCCTGCTTAAGCCAGTACATGTCCAGGCCCGTCTGAAGTTTGCTAGAGAGCATTTGGATGATCCAGAAGAGGATTGGGAGAATGTCATATTGTCAGATGAAACCAAAATAGAACTGTTTGGTAGAAACACAACTCGTCGTGTTTGGAGGAGAGAGAATGCTGAGTTGCATCCAAAGAACACCATACTTACTGTGAAGCATGGGGGTGGCAACATCATGCTTTGGGGCTGTTTCTCCGCAAAGGGACCAGGACGACTGATCCATGTACAGGACAGAATGAATGGGGCCATGTATTGTGAGATTTTGAGTGCAAACCTCCTTCCATCAGCAAGGGCATTGAAGATGAAACGTGGCTGGTCTTCCAACATGACAATGATCCCAAACATACCGCCCGGGCAACAAAGGAGTGGCTTCGTAAGAAGCATTTCAAGGTCCTGGAGTGGCCTAGCCAGTCTCCAGATCTCAACCCCATAGAAAACCTTTGGAGGGAGTTGAAAGTCCGTGTTGCCCAGCGACAGCTCCAAAACTTTACTGCTCTAGAGGAGATCTTCATGGAGGAATGGGCCAACATACCGGCAACAGTGTGTGCCAACCTTGTGAAGACTTACAGGAAACGTTTGACCTCTGTCATTGCCAACAAAGGATATATAACAAAGTATTGAGATGAACTTTTGATATTGACCAAATACTTATTTTCCACCATAATTTGCAAATAAATTCTTTCCAAATCAGCCAATGCGATTGTCTGGATTTTTTTTCTCATTTTGTCTCTCATAGTTGAGGTCTACCTATGATGCCAATTACAGGCCTCTCTCATCTTTTTAAGTGGGAGAACTTGCACAATTGGTGGCTGACTAAATACTTTGTTGCCCCACTGTATATCCCAGCTCCCCTGTACTCCATTATAGTGATATGACATGTTGTATACAGTACTTACTCCTAGTCCCCCCGAGTCCCCCGCGGCGGTGGAGAGAGTGTCTCCTCTCAGCGGAGGAGAGCGGACCTCTCCTGCACTTGTCCCCTCAGTGGCGGTGCCGCAGAAGCCGGAAACCAGAAGTTGTAAACCAGAACTCGGCTTCACAAAGAGGCTTGGAGCGCAGGTGCAGTCGCTCCATGCTTCATCAGTGCTTGCTGCTCGCCACAGAGGAATTTCTCCTCGCATTTGGCGAGCGGATTTTTCAAGCCCTGTTATAGTCCATAGGCTAGTTTTAGGATCTTTGATGTTGTCAACTGTTTGCAACTTTTTTTTTTTTTTTTTTGGACAGTGTAGGGAATGGTTAAAAGTTCAGCACTCTCATACCATCCCCTTCCCCAGCTGGCTACACCAGGGGTGAGTGTACCCCCACTGTGTCCCGTTGACAGTGGTCCCCAGTACAAATAAAAAGGGTATCAAAGCTGGTACATAGATGGCAATAACAACCTAAAAATTGTTCAATCCTTCCCCACTAAATCTAAAACTGAGCCAAAAAGTTTTCATTTTGACTTACCAAAACTGGAGAGTGGAAAATCTGGTGCAGCTGTGCATGGGAGCCAATCAGCTTCTAAGTTAAGCTTTGAAAAAATAAAAACCTGGAAGATGATTGGTTTCTATGCAGAGCTGCACCAAATTTTGCACTCTCCAGTTTTAGTAAATCAACCCGTCTTAGACTCCCCAACCTCATGAACCAGAAAGGAGAACAATTGCACCCACTGCTTTTCTTGTTCTGAATAGTTTCTGATCTGCAACTGGAAGAGAAACTAAAGCATGGGCTCTTTATTACCTTTTGGTAATTGAGCAAAGGATGAGTAAGTGCTTTTACTTTCAGCAACTAAGCAGGTTTGTTAGCATTTGGCCCTTTTTTATGCTGATTTGTGGTTGTTTTATTCATTTGAAGGCCTTTAAATGTTACTATTGTATGTTTCCTTTCTTTTCGGTCTCCATGTTTGTTTCTTTGCTTTTTCCAGGTAAAACTGCACTGCTACATGCCCTGGCCAGCAGTGATGGAGTTCAGATCCACAACACTGAAAATATCAGGCTGCTGCTGGAAGGAGGTAGGTGGCCTATCACTAGGGAGGTTTGCCATGGTTTTGGTGGTTGCTTAATGGCAATGAGATCCCAGAGAGAACATGCTAGTATTAGGAATCTTTACACGGAAATCTAATGAGCAGACCTGAACCAGGAGAACACTGTGTTCCATTAGTACAATAGCATCTATTCATGCTTTTCACCTACGATAACCATACTGTCGGTCAGCATTATGTAAGATGGGGACAGACACACAGACTGACAGTTGTCACTGCATATTAGCTTGTTAAAGAAAAGCTTCTCATTTTAAAGTGAAATTCCAAATTTGTTGAAAGGGGAAAAAAAATCTCTCTTCAGGTGCACACACACACACACACACACCTCTGTTGCAGGGGATGGCTGTAACTGCAATTCAAGATCTGTGCAGACTTCATGTTGAAGGAATGAGCTGGTCACATGACCCATATATGAGATTTCTGGAGGTTGTTCTGTACATAGACTATTTACAGAAGGCTACTAGTTGAATGTTTCTGATACTGATAGACTTCTTGGGATTACAGGATTGGTAGCTGCCAAGCTCCTTCGGAGGCAGAGGATGATATGAATGGGTCTAACTGCTTTGTGAAACACTGCAAATTTTTTAGTTCAATGCCAATGAATAAAATGAAATTATAGGTGTACCAATCCATTGTTTTTCCCTTTGCAGGTGCTGATGTCAAGGCCACCACGAAGGACTGTGACACGGTATTCTCCAGCATCATCTTTCTGTTAGGCGAGACAGTAGGATCTGACGTAGAAGAGGCCAAGCTGATCAATCACTTCTGCTTCCGGGTCAGCCGGCTCCTAATGGCCCACGGGGCTGACCCCAGCGAGTGTCCATCTCACGAGTCCCTCACCCACACGTGCCTAAAGAACTTCAAGCTCCACTTCCCTCTATTGCGCTTTCTGCTGGAGTCCGGTGCCTCCTACAACTGCTCTCAGCACGGCCCTTCCTGCTGGTCCGGCTTCCACATCATGTTCGACAGGCTGTGCTCTTACCTGGGCAACTGTGAGGACCGTGACTCTCTGGAACTGCTGAACAAAGCAGAAAGTGTGTTGGACCTCATGATAGCCCAGTCTCCTCACATCTCCCTGCCCAGGAACTTTGAAGTAAACCTAGCGAGCTGCGGCATACACACGGATAGAGTGACTGTCCTATATCAGTCCCTGAAACAGCTGGAGCAGTCGCCTCCTTCCCTAAAGCACTTGTGCAGGGTCTTCATTCGCCAGAGGCTCAGGCCGTGGCCTGTAGATGTAAAGGTGAAGGCTCTTCCTCTTCCAGACAGGTTGAAGTGGTACCTCCTCATCCACCCCACTGCCTCCTTTGATGATGATTTATAGTAGTCTGATCTGTCTCCTGTCAGGACCCTGACTCGAAAAGACTCTACGCCAAGCTTAGGCAACCTGTAGAAGACCAACTCCCAGCATGCATTGTAGACTGACAGGTGGTCTAAGCTGGTGTTACCCAATCCAGTGATTTAGTGTGTTGGTGACACAACATAACCATATTGGCTTCTGTAGGACAGAGACTTTCCCCATCCCGCAGATCTCTCCTGTGTGTGATATTATCTTGTTTGTTCATTGAAGGCTGATCCATTTCAGCAGTGGCTGTCATTTCATGTGTCACATTCCTCCCTAGTCAAACCTCACAGGGATCATATTTATTCCAATAAACAGTCATTTTCCATAGGACACTTTTACACCATTTGTGGGTGGTTTTCCATTAACGTGTATACGTCACCTCCAGTGGTAAACTTGATGTGGCAGGTTTAAATGAAATGCAAGACAGAAATCATTTGTATTAAATATTGCCTTTGAAAATGATAAATTGATTTATATGAAGGCACTCTTGTGCAAGAGTCTTGTTCTCCAACATGTACCTAGGAATTTGATAAATGCTTGCACTAAAGTATATGTGGACCTTCACCTTGCAAAACAACCCATTCACTTTAAAGTAGAAATGAAGGGCAAAACCAGTGTATGAATGTGTATATACACTCACTGGCCACTTTATTAGGTACACCTTACTAGTGCCAAGAAAATATCCCCCACACCATTATACCACCAGCCTGAACCGTTGATACAAGGCAGGATGGATCCATGCTTTCATGTTGTTTACGCCAAATTCTGACCCTACCATCCGAATGTCGCAGCAACCAGTCGGCCCATTCTCCTCTGATATCAACAAGGCATATTCATCCACACAACTACCGCTCACTGGATATTTTCCTTTTTTTTTTTTTGACCATTCTCTGTAAACCATGGGTGTCAAACTGGTGGCCTCCAGCTGTTGCCAAACTACGAGTCCCATGAGGCACTGCAAATTTACAAGCATGACTCCCAAAGGCATGATGGGACTTGTTTTGTAACAGCTGGAGGGCCACCAGTTTGACACCCCTGCTGTAAACTATAGAGACGGTTGTGCGTGAAAATCCCAGTAGATCAGCAGTTTTTGAAATACTCAGACCAACCTGTCTGGCACAAACAACCATGCCACGTTCAAAGTCACTTAAATCCCCTTTCTTCCCCATTTTGATGCTCGATTTGAACTTCAGAAAGTCATTTTTCACGACGTCTAGTTGCCTAAATGCATCACATTGCTGCCATGTGATTAGCATTTTTCCTCTTTTTTTTTTCTGAAAAACGGATCAATGTGAAAGAGCCCTTAATCGATGGAGTGGGCCATTTCATTTTTTTTTTTTTTTTAAACATCTTTGTGTTTGGTTTCCCTCTTCTCCTTGGCCTGGAAGTGTGCACCTCCTTCCCTTCCCCCAGGACCACTCACAATGTACACAGTGCCCCCAGAGGTTGGAGGTCTGATTGGCCTCTACAGGCTGCACTGAGGTGGTGATTTCACCAAAAGAGGATATAAGCAGAGGCACTTATCCTTTTCTTCTCACTACATGGTCCTGCAAAGGTGACAAGAGGCTGACAGAAAAGTGCAGTGTCTGGATATTGGGGCAGTGTCAGGGGGTGCTGGGAGGGTTTGGGGGGGGGGGGGGGGGGGGAAGGACTGACAAGTGCAGGATCTGGATATTGGGGCACAGTGTTTGGGGGGGGGGGGGACTGACAAGTGCAGGATCTGGATATTGGGGCACAGTGTTTGGGGGGCTACTGAATGACTGACGTGCAGGATCTGGATATTGGGGTGCTGGGAGGTTTTGGGGGGAGTACTGACAGACAAGTGCAGGATCTGGATATTAGGGCAGTGTCAGGGGGTGCTGGGAGGGTTTGGGTGGAGGACGGACTGACTGACAAGTGCAGCATCTGGATATTTGGCCACAGTGGTAGGAAAATGCAATGTCAGGGGTACGGAGTTCTTTTTTAGACCTGAATGCAAAAGCTATCTACTCGTAAACCTGAGTGAGCACCACCCTGTATGGTGTAGGCCACTGGACCACACTGTCCACTGATCTAGTCAGAGGAGGTCATCATAATTAGGTTATATGAAAGTCTAGTTAGTCTTTAGGCCCCTTCAGACATATGTATTACCGTAATGGGTTTTACTGCAACAGTGGCACGCAGCACATTGTGGTACTTTGCTATTCATTTAGAATGGAACCCCAATACATAAGAACAGTAGGTGCCAACAGACTCACACTGCCATTTGTGTGAGTTGACTTATATGCAGTATCATAATGGAATGGCATTGTGTAACAGGCTAAGTGAGGTGTGGAATTAGACGTGGGCTCCCTAAAGTTGCAGACAATAGTGCTTTTTAAATGTTTTAGGAAACTTCTTCCAAGATCTTTTGGTGCAGTTTATGGAAGGGGGAATTGGAGGATGAAGATGTCTGCTATACGAGGTTACTGCACAAGGGGACACATGTAGTGAAAGTGTAAGTAATGTCCCCTATTCCTTGCAGTATAATGGAAACAGTATCATTTTAACTTATAGGATAAGGAAACTTTCACACAGCACTTTACAATAGTTCCCCCCCCCCCCCCGTGTTGTTCTGGCACCGAGTCCATCAGCATCCTGCTGCACCGTTTACCTGTGGTCAGTGTCAATAAAACAGCTTAAAATGTTTCCTCATCTGGAGGAAATGGTTTCTTCACAGTGAGAGATGTGGAATAGACTCCCTCAAGAGTTGGTTCTGGCCAGCTCAGTGGATTGCTTTTAAAAAGGCCTGGATTCTTTCTTAGTAACCAACTTATATTCTGTGTATCTAACATTTACAGGTAAAGTTGATCCAGGGAATATATAATTGCCTCTCGGGGGATCAGGAAGGAATTTTTTCCCTGCAGGAACAAATTGGATCATGCTTTGCTGGGTTTTTTTGCCTTCCTCTGGATCAACTGTGGGTATAGGATTATAACTTTTATTTTCCATGGTTGAACTGGATGGACTTTTGCCTTTTTTCAGCCAGAATAACTATGTAAAGGCTGAAGGCTTTTTTTTTTTTACCTTAATGCATTATGGTATAAAAAAAACAAAAAAACCTGAGTGCAGAAGGAGGTGGGCTGAGCCACGCTTTCTGTGTCAATGGACACACGAGTGCCCCACTAGCAAGCAGTTTGTGTTAGTGTTTGTAAACCCAGGACCCTGCATTCACTATATCCGGTCTCCCACAGTACACAGAATATGGAAGTGCAATTATTTTAGTAAATATAAACTGCTAAACACCTTTTCTCATCAGCAATTAGAGCAGTCTTGTGACTTCAGCAGAACACTGGTTAAAGCTTGTAGGAGTTTTCTTTCTGCTCTAGGAGGATGGAAAACCCCCGACCTCTGTCTGGACAGTGCTGATTTGCCCTGTGCTGATCACATGCATTCTCCCAAGAAAAAAAAAAACCCCTCTAGCTATACACACTAAACTGAGCGTGTGCATAATGGCTACGGTTCAGTCTGTCTTATTAGGTGGACATTTTGAACAAGAGATGGGGCAGAGAAAACAGGATCAAACAGCCTTTTTCCAGAGGATTAACCCCTTAGGTTCCACAGTGAGAACAATCATGCTTTACTGCATATGCAGACAGATTTTACTGCTGTGGGTTTAGTAACACTGTGTTTCATATTCCTAACTAAAGTGTTTAGTTGCTAAGTAGTCCTCAACAGTTATTAATAAAATAATAAAAATACGTTAACATTGAAGGGAAGCTTGGCTATAGCAATAGCTCTACGTTTGTATACACAGACTGATTTTATTGTTGTGGGTTTAGTAACACTTTAAAGGGGGAACTTGGTTTGGGGGGGGGCAGGAGTGCTGGCAGGGGACCCGAGAAGTGGAGGATTAGATGCTGCTCTATCCAAAAGCAGAGCAGGTTAGTATAACATGTTATTGTAAAAAAACAAACAATATTTGCAGTGGCCCAGAGGTGCACTTTCATTTCTAAAACAGAAACAAGACTTTTAAAAGCAATAATTTATTTTATTGAAAATATTTTCAATACATCTCATACTGGGAACGCAGTCTTGACCAAATTCAGCAAGTGGCATACCAAAATATTATTGATTTAAGTCACACATCCATCCTGTAGTAAGGCATATATTTACTGCATGTGCCTGTATTTCAAGTAGGAACTCCCTTTCTCACATACATAAAAGGTGTGCATGGGCCTTTAACCCTTTCGCTGTCAGAGCCATTTTTGCACATTTCAAAAATCATTTTAGGCCTGAAGACGACACAAAACTCTCAAACATTAAAGATTTCCTGAAAGCAGACACCCCAGAGAATAAAATGGTTGTAAGTTCAATTTTTTTTTACGTCACACAATATTACAAAAAAAAGGTACAAGAAATGCAAAATTTCAGTTAAAAAAAAAACACACTAAAGTGAATTTTAGCACAAATAAACGCAATAAATTACCCAATTGTGGTAATATATAAAAAGACAAGGTTGCACCGAGTAAATAGATGCCCAACATGCCAAACTCTAAATTTGTGTGCGCATGTCATGGCATCAGAAGAAATCTTGCATTCATTGATATGACATGGACGGCAGAGAAGCACTCAGTCCAATTCTTTTTTTATTCTGGCAGAAGGGAAATGGTCCGTACTGCTACCAGAACACAGTACCACATACTGGATGGAGCTAATGCTACCATAGTATGTTATAACACACACTCACTGGCCACTTCATTATTGAATGGAAATAGTAATGCCTGGGCTTAGTAGGCCCAAACAAACTATTTGATTTTTTTTTTTTATTTTTGGTGTTATCTTCTAGCTGACTCCAGTTTCCATGTGATCCCCACCAAACGGATGCAAGTTATGTGAGTTTTTGTTACTTCTTTCTGCCACTCCCCCATTAAGCAGCAGAAGTTGTACCAATTGTATCCTCTCCAAGCTCAACCATTGGGGCTGTAACTCCTTCAGGGTTGTCATAATCTCCTTCTTGAAGAGTCACTTTAGGTGGAGAGCTTCTTTACCAATTTACAGCTGTGCCATACTTTCGACTCTTTAAAATCAATCTAACTGTATTACTGTCTTTTATTTATTGCCAGACTTTTCTTTTTTACTCACTTTTTTTTTTTTTACAATATTTGCTTTAAATACCAATTCACCAGAAGTTGGAGCAGATAAAACACAACCCCCACCAAAAAAAGTGTATTTTACTGTGACTCAATCCCTCCCCCTCCCCCCCAAAAAAAGTGTATTTTACTGTGACTCAACATTTTTACAATAAAACAAGAACAGAAGTGTTCATAGGCACTGTATCAACATTACATGACAACACAAACCGTTTTGGTGGTTGAGCCCACTTGTAAGACTCAGCAATGATTCCAAATCAGAGAGAGGTTTTCTTATGACCCACATGTATTAAAATGTCTGAAAGACTGAAAGGATCTGGTGACTATAAAAACGAACATGGTGACTGCTGCAAGTCGGGTGCTGTAGAATACTTTGGAACACAAGGACTGTTATAAAAGTTGGTCCTGCATGGACCAAAATTCGGACAGTTCAGCAGGGACAAGCCAAAATCTTGATCCGTGTATGGGCAGGCTGGTTGTATAGAAGTCAATCTACCAATCAACTTCTGTACAAACACCCTGTTGGAAAATGTCTGTTTGATAAGTGCTGCCTATAGGCAGCAGCACTGATCAGTGTATTCTGACAGCAGGGAAGACTCCCAAATAAATAGCGTAGCAGGGAGGATTCCCCCATCAACCTCAAAATGTTTGGATGGGGGAAATTGAGGCTGCGATTGAACGAAAAAAAAATACTGAAGAATCTTCTATGGGCAACCTAAGTATGTGATGGCCTCTAAAAAATACAATGGCACGGTCCTTCTTTTTGGCAAACTCAAGAAACGTCTAACACCGACTGCAGGCACTCAGCTTCCACAATACATACACAGAAGGAAACATCTTCCCAATCTTGCAGATAGGAAAATTAGGAACAGGAGAAATGAGCTGACACCTCTCTTCAAAACAGTCACCCATCTATTTACTAGCAGCATGAGGATTAAAAATAATCAGTGTTGATTGGGAGAGTGAAGTTGCACTTTAAGGCTCCATGTACACGGGACACTTCTGAACGATAGAAACTGACTGCTGGAAAACGTAGGTTGAAATACGTCTGTTTAGCCGCGTTTATGAGCATTTGCGTTTAGAAGCGTTTTTTAAAAGATAACCTCAGGAGACCTTCGAAAATGCCCAGAATGCACTGAAAAACAGTAAAAAATTAACTGTTATTTTTATTTTGCAAGAAATAGAGCAGAAGCAGACAGAGCAGTATTTGTTGAGATTAGCTGTCTTTTTTTTTGTGATGTTTGGATGTGTTCCAGCTCATTTCTGTGCAGAAATTATTGCAGCAGTGTCTAACATTTTCTTTCATGCGAAACCTCAAAGTATGGTGTACCGGGTCCATTTGAGTACCGGGAAAATCCTTTGCATGCATTTTTCATGATGAAAAAAGGCTCTGGACAGCATCTGGAAATGAAAGAGTTAAAAAAAAAATTGCAACCGCTTAGAAACGCGGTTAGCCGTGTTTACAAGCGTTTGAAACGCTGATAAAACCTATTCCTGAATGCAAGTTTGGTGCATTCAAAAAAAACGACTGTAAACTCAACTGCCTGTAAACGACAGTGTACATGGACACATAGGAAAACATTAGGGAGAGTTCAGGGGCTGCTGAGAAAAAAAAAAAAAAAAAAACGCAGGAAAGCTCATAAACATGAGTTTATCAGCTGCAGTGTACATGAGCCTAAGGTAAATGGAAACGCTACAATGACACTTAGTTTAACACTTTGTGGATAATAAATCGCCATGCTTTTAATAAGGAAAGGTTTCATTCCTTTGTTGCACCTCAATGCTGCTGATCTCCTTCAGCCTCTATGTGTACTTCAGTGATGCCTGCATTTCTCAGGGTGGGTTTCCTGATGGTGACAACAGGGGACCATGCTTGCATAATGTGTATTAAAACAGCCACTTGTAGCCTTTACCAGAAAAAAGGGTGACCATGTCGGAGACACGGGGCAGAGCATCATCACCCTATACCAGGAAACAGCTGAACAGGGGCATTCATGGCAGGATCACCAGATATTATTTTGACAAAAACCATAGATTGAAAATGTGTTTGAAAATACATTACCAGGCTGCTGTTTATAACAGGTTTAAATGAGATTTCAGTGGCCGTGTCTGCATATCCTTTAAGCCATTACTAAATCCACAAAAGTACAGACAAAGCACTACATGATTAAAACTGGCCTTAGGGCCTTTTCACAGCTTGTGCTTGTTCAGGGGCTCAGTGGGGACACAGCGATCCCCATTAACCTGTTATATAGAGCAGCGGGGTGCCTCTGATTTAAAAATTGATTCCAGTGCTTGTCCTGCTGCTTTTTCTCCTTTAGCACTCAGACTAAACAAAACTTCAGCAACATTTACATAAAACTTTGCTTTGCACTTAAAGCAGAGCTTCAGTCTCTTCTGAAAAAATAAAAGGCAGCAGCTATAAAAACTGTAGCTGCTAGTTACATAGTCTGGTTGAAAAAAGACAAAAGTCCATCCAGTTCAACCAAAAGAAAAGTTATAATCCTACACCCACAGTTGATCCAGAGGAAGACAAAAAAAACCCAGCAAAGCATGATCCAATTTGCTCCTGCAGGGGAAAAAAATTCCTTCCTGATCCCATGAGAAGCAATCGGATATTCCCTGGATCAACTTTACCTATAAATGTTAGTATCCAGTTATATTCTGTGTATCTAGGAAAGAATCCAGGACTTTTTTTAAAGCAATCCAGTGAGCCGCCAGAACCAACTCTTGAGGGAGTCTATTCCACATTTTCACAGCTCTCACTGTGAAGAAACCTTTCCGTGTCTGGAGATTACATTTCTTGTCCTTCTGACTTTTAAAAACCAGCCCAGGGATGTGCAATTCCTATAGCCCAATGCCCGGGACATGCCATTCCGGGAGCCAGGCAAGAGTTTTTTCTTTATATTTAGTCCTGCTGTGGGCAAGCAGCAGGAATTAGAGCTAACAGTTGGCTCTCTTGTAAAAGAGATCCAAAAAGCAAACTAGCCACTGGATCGCTTTTACAAGCAGCGGAGGGGACATCCCCCCTTTTGCGGACTGTTGCGTCGCACCAGGACACCCAATCGACCATCTGGCACTACCGCCCGCTGATCATAAAGACGGAGAAAGTCGGGAACCACTCTGTCCGCCTCTATGCCATTGGAAACAGGAAGCAATGAGCATACATACCAGTTTCCCTGGATGTAAATGGCGCAATTTTTAAAAATGGAAAGCATTTGATCACACTGATCTTGTCTAGGTTTTATTGACCCCAGATCTCTCGATAAAGAGCACCTGTCGCTGCCTATTGCTGTCACAAAGCATGTTAACATACAAAAATTAAAGGGACTGTAAATAAATAATGAAAATATTTTTTAAACCATCCCCACACGCAAAGGCAAACGCATGCATCGGTCCTGCTCACATGCAAACAGCAATCGGCCCACACGTGACGCATCACTGAGAACGTCAGATCATAGGCAGTAATTCTAGCACCAGACCTCCTCTGTAAAGGCTTTTAAAGTGTTGCCTATGGATAGGCGTTTGTTGGCACTGCATGGGCATGCACAGTTTTAAAGTGTGACATGTTTGTTATCCATTTATTCAGTGAAACACCATATTTTATATTTTACTAAAAAATTGGGTTTAGTATTGTTTTTTTTGCATTAAAATTCAAAAATGTATTTTTTTCCAAAAAATTGTGTTTGAAAAACTGCTGCGCAAATACCATAAAAAATGTGAAACCCACCAATTTATTCTCAAGGGACACTGCTGTAAAATAAATATATGTTTCAGGGTTCTAAGACAATGTAGATTGTCACAAGGGACAAGTAGATTGGAACTCCGATTTAGTCGTTGGACAAGTAGTTTTTTAAAAAAATTTCCACACCCCTGCAGCCACTCACCTGTTCTACTATCTAGCGGTGTGTTCATACCTGCTGGGTTCAGTGGCCGTCTTTGCTCCCCAGCATCTTAAAATGTAGGCACCCGGCCGTGACAGCTTGTGGCTTCACAGCCAGGTGCCCTTGAGTAGTGCTGAGCATTGTGAATGGTCTGGTAGTCCTCTGGGACTGGTCACGTGTCCCAGAAGACCAGGGGGGTGGATTGAAAACGAACGCTTCTGATCGCCTAAGGGGTCAGAGCAGAAGTGGAAGCGGGTACCTGTCAAAATCGGGTACCAGTTCTTTAAAAAAGGTGCCAATTCTTCACGGGGAACAGGGAACCAGTTTTTAAATTAGAACTTCCCCTTTTGGGTGGAGCTCCACTTTAACTTCAAAATCATGTATTTGGTGCAATAAGACAACTGAAGGATTAATGCATACAGTATGTTGTCCCTTTTCAGTCATTTTCAAGACACTGCTCTGGAGCAAGTACGCAGCAAAGAATGTTAAATCTCCTGATCTGGAAACTTGCTCTGGGTCAGTCCAAGTATCAAAGCCAGCAGAGCAGTTTGATAGCATAATAGAAATAGGAGGGTTGCCACTGCTAGTCTTATCCTCAACATGCTAGCTGCCTGACTGTCAAGCTCAATTCTTGTATTTCCTCATGCCAGGAGCACTTCAGTGTAGGCATGAGTTATCAGTAAATGTGATCTAAATTTTATGCATCATGCAAACACTCATTTTCTCTTAAAAACTAAACTCCAGGCTAAACAATAATGGTCTAATACAAGCATACACGTGTACTTGAATCATGGTGTGCTTTGTATATTTTTTTTACAGATCTATGCAGTAATCCAGTATGAAACATTGCCTCTGTGTAGGAGCTTCCTGTAATAAAGACTGGTCACTGCTGCTCTCTATCTCCTTGTGCAGGGTGACTGGTCTTGTACCCGCCCCCTCCTCTAGTTATCTTCAGACAGCCTGTAGTGAGTGACGGCTGCTGGGCCCCTCCCAGAACTCTTCTCTCTGAACATACTTTGTGTATGATGTCACCACTACTCTTACAAGGTAATAACCAGTTTTGCAAAGGCATTTGGCTCAAACAAAATGGATTTATAACCGTCAGGGTTATTGTGGAATATACTGAAATTAGTTTTTGTGCCCAGATGTTCATTTTGAAGAGTGCATTAAAGTTTTTTGGATGGTTTGATGGTTGTCCTTGCCTTGGTTGGGGAAACTTGCGTCATGTATTGTCCCAGTGACTACATGAACTCTTGCCGCTATGAACTGCTGCACTTAACTCTTTGCACTGTTTTTAAATAACCAGATAGTTTTGAGGTAGGTGGTTCCATTGGTGGATCAGATACCTTTTCAATCAGGGTGTTCTGAGGTTCTTCAAGGTGGAACAAATCCAGATGTGGATTGAGTAAACAAGGGACAGTCTGAACTGGTGACAGCTTTCTGGATGAAATGGCATTAGGTTCTATAGCTTTTATGGGATTGTACATGCTCCAACTTAGCGGATCATCATTTTCACACTCAAAAAAAAAAAAAAAAAAAAAACCACAATGCAGACTCAAGTAAACAGGATGCTCGGAGGTTCTTTAAAGGTGGATCTCCAGACCAATCTTGTTTTGGATAGCATAAACAAGGGAAATCTGTGTCATTGTGGATAGTGTTCCTCATACACTGTATGGTTACTGATCAGAAACCAAGAGGAAAGAAGCAGCAATAAAAGCAGTGTTTTATGGAGGGACTGCGAAGGGTTACAACCTCTTTTGGCATATTATTGCCTCCTTTGTGATCAAAAGGACAAAAAGGGAGGAAAATACTCCCTAATAAAAATCTAACAGAGGATCCAACCCTTCACCATGCCACCAAACGTATAAAAAACTAAAAGCACAAAAATCAAAGTTTGTCTGCACTTCCACTCTAATGGTCTTTTTTTAAAATGGACCTTATTTTTCACATTCTAATCAAAACACCAGTACTTGGCGATGTCAGCAGTCTATCTGAAAAATATTTATTTTGCTTTTGTGTGTTTTGGCGAACTGGTCTTTTCTTCTGTCCATAATATCTTATATACAGCTGTCCGATATCAATGAACGGTCTTGTGGCCTCACTGTGGCTTTGTCTCTCCAGCGGTCACCATCTCCCATTGACATGACAGGCTTCTCTCTGATCAACACGATGGCACACTCTGTAGCCATTGTACATCCTGCAGGTTTCCTTCTTGTATTCCAGTATATTAAACTTGGCATGCTTAAAACAAGCTTTTCTTGGCAAAGCAGTCTACAGTGGATAGATCATGGTTACGACTTGACAGGCAGACCATACTGTTCCTTTTATCTCATGGCAAAGGAGTAAACGTGATAGATTTCATCAGGAAAGTTCTCCTGTCTTTCTTGGGCCAGAATAGAAAGGCCAGCCTGTCTGATGAGTCTACATACCACGTCCATGTCTCTGCAGATGCTGCTGTCCACGTCGTCCATAATGGCGCCTTCTGTAGCCATGTTGTCCTTGATGACAATGATGCCATTAGGTCGCAGGCCAGCTTTGCAACGCTTTAAGAATTCCACAAGGTGGCTGTCTGTCAAATGTCCTGCACCGAGACAATAAGTGTTAAAAGTGTGCCCCAAAACAATGACAGTTAAAGTGTGCGCCAACTGTGGGCAAAAGCACAAATGATATATAGAATGAAGACCAACATTAAGACAGCAGCTTTTCTTTTTCCAATACCCCCACCCCATGCAATAATTTTAATATGTTGATCCTGCCAGTAGAACTATTGATTTTAATTTCAATTTCTGCTGTCCATTTCGCAGTGAAATCGCACATTGGCGTTGTATTAGTCGTAAGGGATAAGTTCACCTTTTAGAACATGTTACATGTTCCATCCGTATTTAGGGTGGAACATGTAAAACGTTCCAGATCCGACAGACAGTTCCCCAGATACCCCCTCATTGGTGACAGCGGGCGGGGGATCTTTTCCCTGCACCCATGGTCACAATTCATAAGCAGCATGCACATGAGGGGATTCCACCCACACGGCCCCATTATTCATTTACAGTTTCCTGTGAATGCATGAACTACAACTACTATCAACCATTGTGTTTGACAGCTGGTAGTTCTGCATGAACTGCGAGGTCAATGATGAGCTCTCTTTAGTTCATTCACAAGCCCTGCAGCTTGTAAACAGTCAGCCCCTATTGGATGTACAGGCAGAAAGCTGCAGGGCTTGTCTGCAGGAGTCTGGCATTCCACCCCTGCTCCACCGATCATGGGTGCAATGCTTCCCTACAAAAATATGTGTATTTATTAACTTTTCCCAAAAGGTGAGCTCATCCTTTAAACTAGCCATAGATAGATTGAAATCCAGAGAGATTAAGAAAGGACCGGCTAAATTTCCCAGTGTGTGGCCATCCCTTTTCAACAAAAGTCGCTCCTTTGATTGACTTCCGTTAAATGAACAAGTTGGAAAACTTTTGCATATCAGCAGCTGCAACTAAAGGGAAACTTCTGTCAGAATACAATTTCCCGCTGGGGAAGGGGAATTCCTCCATCCCCCTGGGTTGAATGGATGGGGGAATTGTTTGATCTGTTTTAGCTCAGCCCACTGACTGAATGAAGAGAGAAAAAAAAAAAAAAAAAAGGAGAAGAAAACTTGTGTATAGTCAGCATTAAGGGCCAGTTCACACCACAAAAACGCACTCCGGATGCATTCCAGATACGTTTTTGCTTACAGTTCACATCACACGCAGTTTTGATGCAGTTTGCCATGTTCCAGAACAGTTCTGTGCAGAAAAAATGCAGCATGTTCTTTTTTTTCTGCACCAGAAACTGACTGGAACTAACTGCACTGGTGTGAACCAGGGCCATTGGAATACATGGAAAACGCTGTGCATGCATTTTTGATGCCGAAAAAAAACAGTGGACTGCATTTGGTGTGAACTGGCCCTAAACAGACATGCGGTTTTGAATGGAGATTTTTTTTTTAAAGAAAATTCCAAGTTTCCTTGCACTTTAAATAATTCGTATGGCCCAGCTTGGAAGAAACAAATTGCATAACGGCCTGGCTGCTGCATAGACTGTAATACACTGTAGTAGTGCTATGTATAGAAAGCAGGGCTGTGTTCTGGCAGCAGTATGGGACACTTCCCTTCTACAGCATCTCCATCATTACTTGGACTTTTTTTCAATTAATAAAACACTTTTTCTGATTGTCACATACTGTAGATATATTTTTACTACAGTGGGCCGGTTTTATTAAACAGATAATATAGTAACTGTATAAAGAGAGCAGTGAAAAGGTGCAAGCAAGAGTTCACAGAATCATACAGTAGAGGCATTCCTCACTTCTCAAGCCAGCACAGAGAACCAAATCAGCTACAGGCGATTCCTAACAGATACATCTGAAATCTCTGGTTGGATGCATGTTGTAGTAATTCTCAATGAACTCATCAGATATTTTGGTTTTAATTTAGCCCTTTGTGAGCAACTATTTTCAAGGATGAAGCACACAAATATAGGTGTTGCCAAAAACTGATGACATGAACAAGGCATAATTGTGAAGAGTAGGATAATTTTCCTTGGGGAGGAAAAAAAAAAAAAGAAAAAAAAGAAAAAAAGCATTTATAAAAAGTCAAGTAAAGAGACCCTGTCAAATCTTTCCTTGGCCCCATGTGTTTGCTAAGTGTAAATGCAATTTAACAAAAAAAAAAAAAATTTTTTTTAAACAAGTTTAGAATTTTGTTTTGGGCCTATTTCATAGCTGTCTTGGGCCGCAGGTTGGACACTCCTAGTATAGAGTGATGCATAATTCCAAACATACAAAAAACTAGATCTGGGTTTGCATACACTTCTGAGCAGGCTATCTGTATTGAAAGCTGGAGAATTTAAAAAAACTTTGGTAAAATATGGTAAGATTTAACTGCTCCCCAGCAAATGGAGGATGCACATACACCAGCATTGCCTGCAGCAGACAGATATCGTATGCACTTCAACAACTGGAGGACTCTAATACACCCTCATGCCAAGAACAGAGAAGACATGATACAACTAAAGGCCTACTTCAAACAATCTGGGCAACCAATTCGTTTTCATAACGGTCACCTGATTGGTTGCCCTAGACCAGAGGTAGGCAACCTGCGGCTCTCCAGCTGTTGCAGGACTACAAGTTCCATCATGCCTCTACAAGTCATAGCTGTAACTGTCAGTTTTGTAATTTTTGCAATGCCTCATGGGAAATGTAGTTCCACAACAGCTAGAGAGGCGCAGGTTGCCTACCCCTTCCCTAGACAAACTGTTTGCACCGGTTTTAATGCCAGAGACCCAAAAACATCACATGGCTCCTTACCTATTACCCACTGAATCCAAATGACGTCATAGCGGTTTGGCTCTGGAGAAAACTCCTGCAGTCCGGAGCAGTAGAAGTTGCCGATTCTCTTCCCATCTTCCCCGAGATAGCTCTTCGCCTTGCTTAGAAATTCATCTGTTACGTCAACCATATCTACCTTTTTAAATAATGGCAGCAAGAGACGTTTGGTGATGCGACCTATGCCGGCCCCACAGTCCAGGGCATATGATGAGTCTACCTTATGAGGACCATCCTGCAAAAGAAAGAAGTTTGAGAAAACATGTAGGCCAAAATGCACATGATGAATTGCAGAATGTAAGACAATACTGAATGTACACCCACACTAGAGAACAGCCTCACTGAGATTGGGAGAAGGGAGAGCACAAATGGGAGACAGTCAGAAAAATTTAATGTAAATGTGCCAATAAGTAACATGCAGATAGAATGTGTGAGCAGGGAGATGACTTAATCAGTATCTGGATGCTCCTTTACAGTCCAATCAGAAAACTAGGGGTGGCCGGGGGACACCACTGTATCTCTTTCTACTGGCTGTGTAAATCATACTTACATGACAGAAATACAAATTAGGTTAAAAACGGGATTTTTTTGTTACTCACCCTAAAATCCCTTTCTCTTCGTTCATTGACGGACACAGCCTCTCTCCATTACCCATGACCAAACAGAGCTGGATAGAACACCCCAGGCTAGCCCAGCAGAGAGATACAATAATGAAGAGAGGCTGTGTGTCAATTACCGTAAGAAAATGGGATTGTTTTGGTACTCACTGTAATATCCCTTTCTCAGAGTTCTCCTCATTCCTCTATTTCCATCTGCTGGACTAACCTGAGGGTGTTCTATCCCATCCTCTCTCAAACGGGGTGCCGCAACATCCTGGCTGAGAGAGGCATTCCAATGACAGCCAAGCTCCCGAGTCCTGCTCCTACGTCGAACATTGGAATACTGACAGCTCAGCAAAGACAGCCTTGTGTAGATTAGAGGAAGGAAAAGGCATCCTGAGCTCTCCACCTCTCTCTACAGGACAGGACTGGCATTGCAGGACCTGACAGTAAGTGTGGGTAGCACACTGCACATTTGAAGTGTATGTGTATATACAGTTGTGTCCAAAATTATTCAACCCCCACTGAAATTGAGTGTTTTGGCCAGTTTGACATTGCTTTTGATCATTCAGTCATCTTGCTTACATTTACATTAAAGAGGCACTTGTAGGTCAGACAAATATAACATAACAGTTATAATGAAATAACCACAAATGTCTTTTCTGTGCTCACAGCATTATCAGTTTTATTCAACCCCCAAGTGACATTCAATCTTAGTACTTAGTACAGCATCCTTTTACAGTTATAACAGCTTTTAAACGTGAAGCATAGCTTGACACAAGTGTCTTGCAGCGATCTACGGGTATCTTCGCCCATTCTTCATGGGCAAAGGCCTCCAGTTCAGTCACATTCTTAGGCTTGCGCACTGCAACTGCTTTCTTTAAGTCCCACCAGAGGTTCTCAATCGGATTTAAGTCTGGTGACTGCGATGGCCACTCCAAAATGTTCCAGCCTTTCCTCTGCAACCATGCTCTAGTGGACTTGGAGGTATGCTTGGGATCATTGTCCTGTTGAAAGGTCCAACGTCTCCCAAGCCTCAGGTGTGTGACGGACTGCATCACGTTTCCATCCAATATCTCCTGGTACTGAAGAGAATTCATGGTACCTTGCACACGCTGAAGCTTCCCTGTACCTGCAGAAGCAAAACAGCCCCAAAGCATGATTGACCCTCCACCATGCTTCACAGTAGGCAAGGTGTTCTTTTCATCATAGGCCTTGTTCTTCCTCCTCCAAACATAGCGTTGATCCATGGGCCCAAACAGTTCTAATTTTGTTTCATCAGTCCACAGAACACTATCCCACAACTTTTGTGGTTTGTCCACATGGCTTTTGGCATACTGCAGTCGACTCTTCTTATTCTTTGGAGACAGCAAGGGGGTACGCCTGGGAGTTCTGGCACGGAGGCCTTCATTACGCAGTGTGCGTCTTATTGTCTGGGCTGAAACTTCTGTACCCACATCTGACAAATCTTTTCTCAGTTCCTCAGCAGTCACACGGGGACTTCTCTCCACTCTACGCTTCAGGTAGCGCACAGCAGTCGAAGTCAGCATCTTCTTTCTGCCACGACCAGGTAGCGTTTCAACAGTGCCCTTTGCCTTGAATTTGCGAATGATGCTTCCTAAGGTGTCTCTTGGTATGTTTAACATCTTTGCAATCTTCTTATAGCCATTGCCCTTCCTGTGAAGAGAAATCACCTCTTCTCTTGTCTTCCTGGACCATTCTCTTGCCTTCACCATGTTTGTAACCACACCAGTAAATGTCTAGAAGGAGCTGAGTATCACAGTCATTTTAAAGCTGCCTAATTGGTGCTTATTATGCTTGATTGCTGCTCGGTGACATCCACAGGTGTTTTCAATACCTGATGGAAAGCACCTGTATGAACCTCTGTTCTTCAGAGTGGTAGTCTTTAAGGGGTTGAATAATTGTGGCAATGAAGAAACCACATAAGAACCATTTACTACTGTATTACATAAACAATTGATGTCATTTTAGTTGCATTTGGGTAGTTACAACGTCCTTGTAGGATTTGATTCTGAATACAATTCCAAATGTACACTATAGTCCCTAAACCCCTTTACAGCATTGGGGGTTGAATAATTTTGGACACAACTGTACGTGAGTGTTACTTTTAATCATTTCCCCTAATCCTGTATGATTGTAACAACATTTTTAGGGTTTGTTCACAGAAGTAGAAAGCACTGCCACTCCTCTGATCCATGTTCAGATTGCTTTTCAGGAGTAATTTGATAGGAGGCCTTCTAAATGCAGCATCACCACGCCACAGCCACATGCTATGCACGCAGTTGTGGGGCGGTTGCAGCGTGGCCCCATTCACCTGGGGGTTTACTTGCTGCCGCAGTCACAGCATGTGTACAACCTCTGCAGCTAAAGGGGGAGCAGTTGAGGATGGCGAAACCGCAGCTCAACCATGTGGCTTTACCATCTCCCATTCTCGTGAGACTGAGCCCTTGGTTCACAACTGTGCAGCTGCATGCTGTGTGTAGGGCAGCATTAATTTTGATGGGCTGCCCTACCCACAGAAATACAGGGACAGAGGTCCCTGACCCTTTCTTAAAGTCACACTGCACCAAAAATGCATGGCGTTTGCCAATGTGTGGGGGGTACTTAAAAAAAATGAATGATACCCCTGCGCATCTGCTAAAGAGTAGCATGTTTATCTGAGTGTCAGGAACATGTGCAGTTTTGCATGTATTCCCAACACGCAGTGATGTTAACCAAGCCTGGGGTACCTCGAAACTGAAAACACTTTTCAAGGGCGCCCCGACTGGACAAAGCTTGAAAAAACACTGTTCTATCCTGCTGTGCTTGATCATGGACAATGAAGAGAGGCTGTGTCCGTCAATTAATGTAAGAGAAATATCTCCATTTCATCTGTGTGACCGCTAGCCTGGAGTTCAGAGAAAATTTTGGCACTTTTGAACACCATATAAACTATATTCCTCCTCCTACCACAAATCCTATGGTAGCCTTCTCCTACATATAGGGAATGTTTAAATTGCTCAGTAAAGAAAAAAATAAAAAAATGTTCATAAATCAACTCGCGAGCCAGCTTGCCAACAAGCAAATTAACCTGTCTAACAGTATGTGTTAAAAGCAGAGGTTTAGTTAGCACACATTTGCAAATACATACGTAAGCCACAGATCCACATCAAGGCACCGCGGTAATCTGTGGTTCCTAACTCAACAAATTTGAGTCCCCATAGTAGAGGCACATGCATTTAATGGATAGACCTGGGGCAGGTGCACATTAGGGAGCCCACCCCTCTTAAAGGAACAGGAGCGAAAAAAAACACCCAGCATGTAGCACAATGGCAGCCAGGGTGCTCAGTGCACCCACGGGCCTAAAAACTAATGGTGAAGGAAAACATGGCACCTGCCCCGGTCTATGACTGGCTATAATGCAAGGATTACGTGAACTGGGCAACACGTCAGTAAAGAAAAAAATAAAAAAATGTTCATAAATCAACTCGCGAGCCAGCTTTTCCAACAACCAAATTAACCTGTCTAAAAGTATGCATAAAAACAGGGGTTTAGTTAGCAATGTTTAAATTGGTACCTTGCTATGACCCAGTTATATTCACCTTGCTACTCTTGCCTTCGTAGCAGCCCCCTATTTTACAGCCACATTTCACAGAATTTCTCACAGGGCCGCTGGCCATGTACTTCCTGAGATGTGAAACTTCCTCTCTCTCTGCTTGTCATAGAACTGGTCAGATTTGGATAATCAAAGCAGGATTGGTCCTACACCGATAGTGGTTTGGGCTAACGGGCTGGACTTCTACACAGCAATGGCTTGCATTAAAAAAAAACTAAAGAAAAAAAAACAAAAACTGAACTACATCTCCCAGGAGCCCTTTCTTTAAACAGTGTGTGGGCAGGCTCTTTTGAGTCAGGGCAAAAGCATTTTCTGCTGGTTATTAAGTCACAGTATGACTTTGGAAAAGCTCAGAGAGGGGCAGAAGATAGGTGGAGTTCTGTAGACCTGGGCTGACACCAGTTGGGTGTTATAAAGGCACTGTGTAGTCAGCCCAAACAGTAAATCAGGAGGCAACTGCATTTCCTGCAGATCAAGTTATTTTTCTGTACTTGCAGTGTTTAAAAAACAAACGTTTCTGTCAATATTGTATTGCAGAGAGGAACTTTTTTTTTTCTCTGACATACACTTAAATGTAACCAAGTAATATGTGGACTGCATAGAATTTATAGAAACACAAGTATGAAATTCTCACATGCAAAACATTATTTTACAGCCCAGAATAGTATAGAATGTTCCCATATCTGGGAATGACATTGAATAATTGATTCTGCATGTGCTGGCAAAGAGAACCTATTATGTTTTTACACCCGGGATTCACATTCAGCAGAATAAAACCCAGCCTTGGCACCAAGCAGTTTTATTTTAAGATCCAGCAGGAGGCCACGTAAGGCAGGAGGAGAATTGATTCCAATCACTATAGTCTCAGCTGACTAATACAGCTTATGAAACCTCCAATATAGTTCTGAATATGACTGAATCTTATTAAATATAGAAACATATTACACATTCTTGGGGCTCAACACTACCACTGCTGTGCCTGCTTTCACTTAGCGTGGAAAACATTTTTTTTTCTATTAGGATTTATTGAAGGGCAAATCTAGCCAACATGAATATTTAGTTTGTGTGGAGTGGGGCATAGTTAAAAGGATAAATTCACCTAAAAACAAAATGGACATGTGGGAGTAAGTGTATGATGGCACATATCTCGTGGGAATGTCCCAAAATGCAGGAGTTTTGGAGGGAGTGCAATATATACAAGAGATCCAGAGAATTAGTGGACCCGTGGGTTTGCCTTTTTTATAAAATCTGAGCTTTTGGTGAAGCAATATAGAAATATGATACTGTTCCACCTTTTAAATGCGGCCAAAAGCCTTATTCCTAACTATTGGCAAACAGAATCCCCCAAAATAAAAGATTGGATGGAAAAAGTTAAGTATATATAAGATGGAAGAATTGTGCCATATAGATGAGGATAAAATGGGAAAATTTAAGAAGGTTTGGGAAGGATGGTGTATTTTCAGTAAATCAAAGAGATATTTAGTAGTGGTTGGAGTGCAGAGGAATAAAGAAAGTAAATAAGAAACTATAAAAACTGAATAGAACGGGGGAAAAGATAAGGAGATGAAATGGTAAGATGGATGAAGATCAAGAAGTAAATTGAAAGATGAAGAGGACAAGGATTGGGGGGGAAACTGGGGAGGTAAATTGGTATAGATTTTTGTATGACATGATGTTGGCTTGAAATGGATTTGGTATGGATAAAACAAATTTAATAAAGATATAATAAACAAACAAAAAACTGCAAATGCACATTCACAGAACTGTGTAAATTAAGAATGAATGAAATTTTTTAAAATTGTGACTGAGTGGGGGGGAGAGAGAAAATGCCCCACTCACTGTCACAACAGGAGATTGAGGGGGTGCGAGGGCTGGTGCTACAGCAGTGTTTCTCAACTCCAGTCCTCATGGACCCCCAACAGGTCATGTTTTCAGGATTTCCATTATTTTGCACAGGTGATTTGATCAATTTCACTGCCTTAGTAATTACCACAGCTGTTTCATCTGAGGGAAATCCTGAAAACATGACCTGTTGGGGATCCATGAGGACTGGAGTTGAGAAACACTGTGCTACAGTAACATGTTGCACCTTGAATATGGGTCCTTTACAGGAAATCACAGAAAGTTCACTAGATGAGGACTTTAACCACTTGCCTACTGGGCACTTATACTCCCTTCCTTACCAGGCCAATTTTCAGCTTTCAGGGCTGTCGCACTTTGAATGACAATTGCGCGGTCATGCAACACTGTACTTATATGAAATTTTTACAATTTTTTCCTCACAAATAATGCTTTATTTTGGTGGTATTTACTCACCGCTGGGTGTTTTATTTGTTGCGCTATAAACAAAAAAAGAGCAAACAATTTGAAACTTAAAAAAAAAAAAAAAAAAAAAAAAAGTTTCTTTGTTTCTATTATAAATTTTTGCAAACCAGTAATTTTTCTCCTTTACCGATTTGCATTGATGAGGCTGCACTGATAGGCAGCACCGATTGGTGGCACTGCTGGGCACTGACTGGCGGCACTGATGGGCACCGATCATTAGGGCACTGATCATCAGGGCACTGATGATTGGTGCCGATCCCTGCTCTGACAACTGCCTGAAGGAAGGTCACAGTTTACATTATCTAATGAGTTATCAGAGCATGATCTCATCCCTTATCACACAATTCAGTTGGAGGTTTAGGCCAGAAAAAGAGAGCTGCAAAGAAAGCAGCTTTGCTATAGTGTCTCTTTGGCTAATCAGTAGAGCCCTGGGCATCCTTTGTCATGTATTAAATATTTATTTGTAGAAGAAATATAGATAGATCTAACACTTAAGATACTGGATACACAATTCTATAAGGGAATTATTTTTAACACCAGGGATAATTGATCTAAGGAATATCCGATTGCTTCCTTGGGAACAGGAAGGACATTTTTTCCTCCATTGGAGCAAACCAGATCTTTTTTTATAGTTTATTGGGGGGGGTTTTGCCTTCCTCTGAATCAGCTGTGGATATAAAATTGTGTATAAAAGGAGGCTTTTTTTTTTCTATTTTCAACCAAACTATGTAAATAACTATATATACACACACAGTGAGGGTTGACTTACTAAAACTGGAGAGTGCAAAATCTATTGCACTTCTGCATAGAAACCAATCAGCTTCCAGGTTTTACTGCCAAAGCCTAATAGAACAAGCTGAAGTTAGAAGCGGATTGACTACCATGCACAGCTGCACCAGTTTTAGTAAATCAACCCTGTGTTTGTAATTTTATACACACACACGGTGTGGACATTTTTTTTAAAGAAATGCTTGTCCAGGGACTAAATCGGGGCCCTAATCTACTTGTCCAGATAAATAACAAATAACTTTGAACCAAAACCGTATTTAAAATCACAGGTGGTTTTAGGAATGTCTGGGGCTTTTAAAATCAGAAGGGGCTTTATGGCGACTTAAATGTTTAATATTTTTAACATTGCACTGTTTATCTCCTCCTCCCCTCCCCTGCCTGTCTCCAGCACAGCACCCAGGGACTAGCAGGGAGGGGAGAGACCTTGCAGTGTAATGAGCACAGATTGGGTGCTTGTCAGGAAAGGGGAGTGTCCAGCTTATCCTTTAGCCCTTTTGATGCCAGAGCCGTTTTTTGCACACGTTTAAAAAATCATTTTAGGCCTGAAGATGACACAAAACCCCCAACATTATATATTTTCTGAAAGCAGATATCCTAGAGAATAAAATGGTGGTAGTTCCAATTTTTTAGGCCACATATTACCACAAACTTTCAGTAAAAAAATACAAGCAAGTTCATTTTAAGGCACATAAAAAAAAAAAATAAAAAAATAAATTACCTATTTTTTTCAAAAATAAAAAAGACGAGGTTCCACTGAGTAAATAGACATCCAACATGTCAAACCTTAAATTTGCTTGCACCTGTGGAATGGCGAAAATGACGAAGTTCAGTACTCCGTATTTTCTATAGGCAACACTTTTAAAGCCCCTTCTAGATCATCAGCATAGTGTATAGAGGAGGTCTCACGCTAGAATTATTGCTCTCATTCTGGCACTATGGCAATATGTAACTTGTGTATTACAATCAACGTTATCATGCATAGGCGCCCCAGCGTTTTACATTTATATGTGCGTATATGAAGGGGCCTCAATTTTTTTTTGTGGGGGGGGGGGGTGTTATGTGCTTGGGTGTAACTGATGTTTTACGATAAAAAAAAAAAAGTAACAATTTTTTTTTTTCATTACATAGGGTATAAATTCCCCTATGTGATGACTTTTGGTGACAGGTTCTCAATAGACATCCAAGGTCTAAAAGACCTAGCATTTCTCCCCTGTGCTCCCCTGAATGCTTCCAGACTTGTCTAAATGTTGTGCAGCAATCTTTAAACGAGCTTCAACATGTTTTTTTCAACAGCAATGGAGCCATGACGGTTGAGTGCATTACTTATTGTTTCTGCTAATACCAGGCCTTTCTGAAGCTCTCCACAAGTGGTCCTTGGCTCTTGGACAACTCTTCTAATAATTCTTTTCACTCCTTTGCCAGAAATCCATGGCCAGTTTATGGTGAAATTTTCTTTCCACTTCCAGATTATGGCCCCAACATTTAGAGCATTTAGAAGTTTAGAAATCCTTCTGTAACCAATGCCATCAGTATGTTTTGCAACAATAAGGTTGTGAAAGTCTTGAGATGTTTCCTGTGTGACACCTTGGTAATGAAACATCATCATTTAAGACTGAACCAGCTGATAGTAATTTGCACTGACAAAAGGGCAAGATTGGTTTCTAATTATTGCTAAATTTCAGCTAGTGTCTTGGCTTTCCATACCTTTTTTTGCATCTCTCTTTCTTCATGTGTTCAATACTTTTTCCCTGTGTCATTCGATTTTATTACACATAACTTAATTTCTGAACTTATTGTTTTCTGTTTCTTTGTACATATGGATTGCATGGGTTGTTACCGACATGTGGCGAAAATTTTATGTCAAATGCACCTTTATAAATATATTTACTGAAAAAAATGCGGATGTGTCCAATACTTATTTTACCAACAGTAAACACACACTTAAAATAATAAATGAAAACAGACCACGTACCATATAAGTGATAACATTAAAAGATAAGTTCACCTTTCAGAACATGTTACACCCATATCTAGGGTGTAACATGTTATGAGCTGACTGGGCCCGCTTTACAACTATCGAGGGGGGGGGGGGGGGAATCTTCTCCTCCCTCGCTGTCAAATTTAAAAAAACGTGGCCGTGTGGGGCTCCACCAACGGTCACTCATTCACTGGGTTCTGTGAATGAGAAACTACAAGTCCCAACAGCTTTAGCGGCTGTCGGCTTGTAGTTCATTGATCATTCCTGTCAGTATATCTGCTCGCCCATACATCCCGTACAATCAAAGAGATATACTGACAGATCTGCATAGCACCAGCAACCTGCTGATCGCTGGTGCAATGCTTTACAGACATCTGTAACAAAAAATAAATGCAAAATTTTTTACCTGCAAAAAAACGGTCTTTATTATTTTTTGTATAAAAAGGTGAACTTATCCTTTAAGTGTTGATTATGGATAACTGACATCTTCACCTCAGTCTTGGGATCATAAAAATAAGAGTTCTGCTCTGGCCTTGCACAAATGTGGATGAGATGGCCCCGTGGGAATACTAGTTTCCTCCTGAATGTACACTAAGGCTTGGTTTACACTGGATGTGATTTAAAAATTGCGCGGTTTGCGATTTCACCGCGTTTTCTGAAGATTTCCCAATGATTTCTTGCGTTTTGCAGCGCGATTTCTATTGTAGTCTATGTGAAATTGCAACAAACTGCAGAAAAAGCAATACAAGAACTACTTTTGAAATCACGCTGCAGCAAAATCGCATATGAAAAAAGACACTCATATTCACTAGATCCAATTTCAGGTACAATTTTTCCCAAATCGTGGCAGTGTGAACCAGGGCTTGGTGCCCGGTCACACCGGTGCAACTTCAGGTGCGATCTGGGAATTAAAATTGCACCTGAAAATCGCATCTAATGGATGTGAATGTCATTGTCTAACATTTGCAATTTTCTGCAGTGCCATTTCTAAAGTAGTTCTTACATTACTTTTTCTGAAGTTTTGTTGCAATTTCACATAAATAGAATAGAATGGAAATTGCGAGAAATCTTTGAAAATCTTCACAAGTTGCAATAAAGTCTTCAGAAATTGCACCTGAAATTGCACATAAATCTCAGCGGTGTGACCGGTAATCTCTAAAGTAGACCTGTCACCCTATAGTCCCAAATCCATATGCTAGGCACCTTTGATGCCTATACATACCTGTACCTCCACTCTCTCATTGACAGCCACACAATTATCATTTGTTGATGAAACTTAGCACTGCTTTAGGTCCCAAGCGGTGTCTTGTAGGGAAACAGGTGGCTTGTCACATATTTTCTGAAAATTTGTGGATTTACTGACAGGAGACAGGGACTGGGGGTAAAGGCACTGGAGGACAAGGTAGGAGGGCTGGCTTTGGCATTTTCTTTCAACACACTGGCTGTCTGGCTCCAAGGATCTTTCCTGTCCTGACTGTCATTATCACCTGCAAGGTCACAAGTGTTAAAAGGTAATATAACTAGGACTTAAAAACACCAGATGTGGCATAAGGCACAACACAATTCCATGAACACTGTTTTACCATTGCGTTCTTGCAAAGTGTTATTGGGACTGTAACAGTCAATGTTAGGAATCGCATGACCTCCCTTCATTCTATTCTGTATTTCTGGATTTACTAGCTTCACATACCTAAGAGGACTGTTTACAGTACAACGGGTGACAGTAACCTCTGTACATACTTGTAAACTCACTCGAAGGAACCTCTGTAGGAATTTTTTGGAGCCACTGATGTCGATGCTGGATATGTGTCCGTAGCCTCCCAGCATCCCGTCCACTGTGGGAGAAACATTCTTCCAGTACTTCTTTGCGTTACAGTAGAACTGAGTCTCATCTTCCACCAGCTCGCTCGACATTGTAGAAAGAACTAAAAAACACAAAAAGAAAAAAAATCCCAAAATTTGAAGTTGATGTCAACAGCTTCCCTTTCAAACTAAATCCCGTCACCCTGGTCAGCAGCCTTTAGACGAAAACTTTCAACACGGCAATTCTGCCCATCACACTTTTCCTTTTTATGGCCGGTCAACTTCTTTACAAGCTCCGTTGGTGAACTGTTACAAGTTTGACGCGGAACAGCCAAAGGCTCGTATAAATGCACTCAGTGTCTTTCACTGACCTCTGGTGCCGCTTTGCCCAACAAACTTTACCCTGGGTTAAATTTCACTGCACGCAAAAATTCTACTCCTGCAATGCAGAGAATTAACTGTGACAGCTTATTACGGAGGCCATCAGCTTTGCCAGGATTCTGCTCCTGCTACACAACCGCTATTTTTACTATTTGGGAGCTTTAACCCTAATGCTGCCAGGGAGGGGAAGAAGTCCCAGTGCCAAGTTATTATTAGGACAGGAGTAGCAACAATCACTCAGGCAGAAGGAAGGTAACTGAGTACATGTCCGTATAGAACAGATGACGGATGCTGTGTGACCTAAGCGAGGGAGCAAGGGGAGGCCGACAGTGGGGGCCCATCTGTGAAAACAGCAAATGGACTACAAAGCTCACTAAATATAGTGATTCCCTTGCACTGCAGTATTCACACATACCTTCCATGTCACACATCCAAATATAACAGAGGGCATTCGCCAAAGGGGAAAAATTGAGAAACACAAAAAAGCAGGCAGAAAAATCAGCAAAAAACAAAAAAACAGAACAGGGATACATCTCTTGTAGAGACAACTTCTTAAAAGCAACCTTAGATTGCATTCCCCTTGAGGGTTAGGGACTGATGTGAATGTACAATATATATGTAAAGTGCTGTGTAAATTGACGGCGCTATCTAAGTACCTGTAATAAATAAAGAAAAATAAATAAGTCAAGGATTTCTGAACAGATTGCTGCATTTTTGTGTTTTAGTATTATTCATATATATTGAAACTTCGACTCGTGAGATCCGCTTGACTTGGTAAACATGATAAACTGGGGCTCACAGCATGAACCAGAATTCTCATATTTAGTGAAATATACAACCTGCTTTTTCCTGAGCAGACTGGCCATGTGCACATCGGTTTTATTGCACACAAAAATAAAGTCAGGATGTTTTGAGCCTGCTTTAAATCTTCTTTAGTCCTAACACTACTGGCTTTTAAAAATTTATAAAGTTTAACAGATCCGCCATTTTCGATATTTTTTAAATCTGCAGCTTTCAATAAAATATCCGTGATCCTGCCACCTCCATGTTATCCCAGATACAGCTCTCTTAATACTGTGCCCAAAGCACAGCTTGAAAAAGGATCACAATGGTTCCAGGCTGTGTGCTCTCTACTGCTCGTCCTTGCCATTTTCTGAATGGACAAGAAGTCTATAGGGCCATGGCTCCAGTGTAAGGGCCATTATCACTTAAAACTCACATTCCAATGCCCTTTTCAGTTGTACTTCCTGAGGCTCTTCTTTAACCTCCCTAGCGGTCTGATTATGTCCATATTTCTGTGCTTAAAGCGGTACATTTTTTTGCATGGAAATATTTTTTTATTGTAGGCCTGTAATTTTTAGGAATAACTCACTGAAATCTGCCCGAACAAGAGAGTCTAGTAAACATCCCAAATATGTTAAAATTTGAAACACGAAATCATAAATTATAATTTAATAATCATAAATAATATTAATAATAATACATTTAATTCAATAATATAATCAAACCAAAAACACTGAAATTTGAAATAGAGCGCCAAGTTCGCACATCGCTGAGCAAAGTCGCAAAATCGTTTTCAGTGTCTGATGACGAATTTCCTCACGAGTCATTATCACTCAATTCTGCAAGTGGTTCTGATTTACTATCACTGTTCTCCAGCCGGTCTAAAACCGCTTTTGACATAAAGGGACGCTTTTTGGACGCCATGGACGTTTCTCAGTTTCCAGGCAGAAAGAACAGTAAAAATGCAGGCAGGGCGCCGGACAAAGCACTCGGGACAAAATGTATGTGAAATGGTTTGATACAGGAATGTTTTACTATATTATTTTAGTGAATTTAGTGAATGTCACTTTTTGTCATTTTCAAATTTCCCGCCAGTTCCGTCCCCGTACGTCCCGACTTCACAAAGAACGGAACCTGGAAGACAGATGCTAGCATCCGCCGGCAGACATTGCCAGGGACACTGCAGGAGGGACATCGCGGGAGCGCAGGACAAGGTAAGAGAAGAACAGATCCCGGAGCAGCGCCGCATAGCAAGCCCGAGTGTAGCTCGGGGTTACCGCTTGTGGTACTGAAACTTTACTCCGAGCTACACTCGGGAATACCACCAGGGAGGTTAAACCAGTATTCAACCCAAAGCCAAAAATGTAAAAGATTGCAGCTTACCAATCATTAGATGTGATGGCTGCATTAGTTATATTTTTAAAAGGCATTTTGCCCTCATTTTTCACCTGGTGATCTGGCCAGTAACACACAACTTGTGTTAGAGTGCCTCTACTCTGGATGAAGAAGCACAGGGGGCACAGCAGACAGCAGTATTGGCAATCTGAGGGGAGGTGAGTGTTAAATATACTAGCAGATTTAAATACACTAACACACTGAAGCCAAACTCCAGCTCACACTTTATGACCAGTTAGAGCAAACCGGGTTTTACATAATCTAATCACTGTAGGCACAGCTGTCAGTGGTAAATGGTTTGTCTCATCCAAGTAAACTGTTAAATTCTGCTGGAGAGCTTGTTCTTTTGAAAAACCAGTCTTACTGGCTGGATTACCAGATGAAAACAGAAGAAAGAAAATCTAAAAAAGGAAACAAATGCGGCCATCACATCTACGAATTGGTAAGCTGCTGTATAATAAATGTTTTGCTTTAGATCATTAAAAGGTGTAAGAATGTATGAAAATTACATTCTTTGCATGCAAAATACATATATATTGTTCTGGGGTTCCCACAGAGAGACAAGGGGGAATCCAGTACTTGGTGTAAGCTACTATGGCTACTACTAACTAATGTTGCTTGAAAGTAGTTCAAAACTTTGTTTGCTTTTAACGTCCGTTTTTGGAATGAATGGACTTTACCAAATGAAAACAAAATTCACTGTCAAAAATTTGTTGATTTGAGAAATTTTCCATCCAGCACCTTCAAATTTTCTTGTCACTGGGGCTGAAAACAAACATCAATTTGACCCCACTAATGATTATATTAATTACAGGCACTTGTATAGCGCCGTCAATTTACGCAGTTCTATATAAAGTAAAATTATATATATTTATATTACATTCACATCAGTCCCTAACCCTTAAGTAGCGTACAATCTAAGGTCCCTAATTCATACATACACATACTAGGGCCAATCAGGGTGGATTTGATTTAAATCAAACTGATTTAAATCACTAGTCAGTAAGGCTTGATTTAAATCCTAGTTTTCTACATAGATTAATTCTTGCTGGTATAACTTTAATATGCAAGTAGATGAAGATTTTTAGAACAACAACTTTTCATATTAGTTTTTTTATCCCCAGTTTAATAGGTTAATCATTCATATTTGGACAACTTTTCTGTTGTACTTAGGAAGGAGAAAAATAATCATTACCTTAATAATAACAATTTAAATAGATTTATTCAACTGAAACAATAACATTCCAGCATATGCGATTTGCTTAAACAAACATCCATGTTTGTTAACTAATTTGGCTAAACAAAATCTATATATTTTAGGAAACTTAGACTGTCAGCCCCTTCCTCCTCACACTTAGTTTCACTTTCTTCTTGTGCAGATCTATTCCACTCCAAACAATCAGAAAAATATTGTTTCTATTCTATTCACTGAACTTCTTGAAACTTAGCAGTGAAGGGGTTGATTCTGTATTCATAGGTTTGTAGAAGTTAGGATGAAGGTCTTTTTCTTAACTCTGTTCATGTTATAACATTTTTGCTGTGAAGAAGAGGCATGTGATCTCCGCTGAGTCAAATTCAGTTTTGAGAACTGCAAAAGTAAACCAATCATCTGAGATAATATCTTGTAGGCAGAGAAACTGCCCAATAATCTTACAAAAACCTCTGGAAGAGCATGACATTGTGAATGGATTCATGGAATTTATTTACCAAAAAAAATTAAACCTATACAGCCTTATTCTAACTAATTAAAAAACTAATCTTTATTTCATGATGGAATAACCTTTGGATGGTAATATATTTTCCTCAAAAAGCATTTTATTTAAAAAAAATCCGATTTAAATCAAAAAAATCCAATTTAAATCAAAAAAATCCGATTTTTTAAATTTTTTTTAAAAAATCATTGATTTTTATCCACCCTGGGGCCAATTTAGACAGGATCCAATTAATCCACCAGTATGTCTTTGGAGTGTGGGAGGAAACCAAAGTACATGGTGGAAACCCACAAAAGGCACAGGGAGAACATGCAAACTCCAGGCAGGTGGTGCCATGGCTGGGATTCAAACCAAAGACCCTAGTACTGCAGGGGCGGAAGTGCTAAGCATTTAGCCACTGTGCTGCCCAATTTAGATTACATTTGATAAGAAAATGGTACACAAAACATTTTGAAGGAAAAATACTAGTGTATACCCTACTAGTGTATACCCAGCTTAAGCATAGTTACTAATACCCTTTAAACTGAACTCTGGGATTCTATAAAAAAAAAAAAATCCATGCTGCAAGGGTTAAATGCTCAATAGATGTAGGGCTAGAGGGAAAAGGTGTAATACAGACCTTATTCCTCGCTCCAGCACTCCTCTCTCTGAGCTCTGCCTTATGTATGATCCCTCATGTACAATGCAGAACTTGATGTGAGCGTGGTGTTACCACCAGCCACAGACATTTAACCCTTGCACTGCTGGGGCCCCAACTGAAAAGGATATCTTTCCTTCTATCTGGAGTGGGGCTTTAAGGTGACGCTGTCATGAAGTAGAGGAAGGAGAGATAAGGTGCTTATGGGTCCTGGCTATAGTCTGCATCATGTAAAAATAGCAAGCTGCTGTCTTGACAACAGAGATATCACAACATTGCACATGTTGTAGAATTTTGATAAAGGGAAAGGAATGTGAGTGCTCCAGTCTGTCGGGAAGGGAGGTGCCAGCGTCCAAAAAAAGGTTCTATACCACAGTACACTGGAATGTTTATTGAAGGTTCAATGAGAGCCGGCACATTTTGGAAGTCTGCATCCCCTTCATCCAGCATGGCAGCCAGGGAACAGTCTCATGAGTTGAGGTCAGCATTGGGGGTCTGCATTATTCTCTCCTGATTTATATTTAGACTCATTCACAAGAGCTCAGAGAGCCGTATGCCGTGGGAAAGAAAAAGTGTACCTCTGCACTAGGGACGAACCAGCATTTGTTCAGAAGCGGGTTCTGGTCCAAACCCAGCTGTCAGTTTTGGTCCAATGACCTGCAGGTGGGGGATTTCCAGTTCACAACTGATGTTACAAAGGAGCAGGGATATTCGTGATGTCACAGAGGTCAATGACTTCAGACATTGACATGAAATGTACATATTGGGCCAATGATGTAACGTGGGATCCCCCTGCAGGTCACTGGCCCAAGGAGGACAGCAGACATCTGGGTTCAGACCAGAACCTGTTTCTAAATGCAAGCTCACCCCTACTCTGCCCCAGGAGTGACAGCTACCCTGCATACAGCCTCCGCTACAAATCAATAAGTGCCTCTGTATTCCAGAAAAAGGCACAGAAGGGAGGTGACACGTGTCACAGCCACAGCCTGTCTTTGATTTGTACAGGAGGCTGTACAGGAGGCTGTCAGATATAGAGTAAGGCCTCGTTCACAGGGGCACACTACAGCCTACAGCAGTGCAAAGGCCATGTTTATCACGGGTGTTCCGAGCATCCCTGTGCAAGCAGTCCTATTCATGTCAATTGGGACGTAGTAGCTGTATGGACACAACTACTTCTACCAATTTGACATCCGTGTCCTCAAACCCACACCGTCTGTGTTCAGCGCTGTGCACCCACACATACACATGGATGTCAAAGTTGGAACCAGCGGCTGTGTCGTGTGGCTGCTGCATCCCAAGTGACATGAATAGGACTGTCTGCACATTACACCGGTCCATCCCCATCTGGATAAACGTGGTTCTCACATGGGTGTGCACCGTAGTACATCCCGTGTGAACGTGGTCATGTGCTTGTTTTCATGGTGTATGGCTCTCTGTGCCCAGGTGAATGAGCCTTTAATGTCCTTCAATGATCAACCAGCCCAACTACAGCCCCTGGGTTTCTCTGGGGAGGATTGGTGGCACACAAGGATACTCTATGGCAGCGGTGGTCAACTTTCTTGATATGGAAGCCTCAAGTGCAACCCTTCACATCGCCAAAGGACTGCACATAAAATTCAGCGAATAGTCAGTGTCAGGGATAGCAGACACACAACAGGATATAGTCGGAGACCGCGGGCGCCGCGCAAGAGGTGGTCGGAGACCGCGGGCGCCGCGCAAGAGGTGGTCGGAGACCGCGGGCGCCGCGCAAGAGGTGGTCGGAGACCGCGGGCGCCGCGCAAGAGGTGGTCGGAGACCGTGGGCGCCGCGCAAGAGGTGGTCGGAGACAGCAGATATGCTTCAGGAGACAGTCATAGGCTGGAGACGTATTATATGAGACTGCTAGAAATCATTACCATACCAGGACAATAGGGAAATACAAATTAGTGTCTGAAGGAGCCCTGCGGGCCACAAAAGGAGTGTCCAGGGGCCCCAGGTCTCTAGGAGGTGATAATCTTTTGACCAGTACAAGTGATCGCATTGAAAATTACCATCTGGTTGTGTCCAGGCCGCTCACACCATGGGCCCGGCACTGTCCAGCAGTGTTGCTCTGTGGGTGAGCCCAGCCATTGATTGATCCTGGGAGGTCTGTGCCCAGCACACTACACACCATCCACGATCACACAGCCATGAACTCCACATCCAATGGTGGGGATGCCATGTCATAGGAGGTCCCTCACCATGGATACTCACCCTGCAGTTCAGGGGTTATCCTATAGGGAGCTGATCAATGGCCACAACTGTCTGTGTCACCAATCAGGTTCTATCACAGTGACAGCTGGGCTCTGATTGGCTGCCTCTGTCAACAGACACTTCCTTAAGCATTAGAGGAACCTGACAGAACAAATCAGGAGATGCCACCTGAGGACTGATCGCCCCTCTCCCTGCACAGTACAGTTCCCCAGCACCGCCTCATACTCACTGCCGCCCCGCAGCCTCAACCACTCTGCCCAGCTGCCCGGTTCCTGGGGGCACATGTGACTACACACTTCCGGCCTAACAGGGCTGCCACCAATCACGGCGCGGCTAAATCAACCAGCCAATCAATGCTGGAGACACCAGAGAGCAAAGAGCCAACCGGGAGTGCGCTCTAATTTGAGTGGCATGGCGTCCGACCAATCACTGAGCGACCGGCGAGTGCCTGACAGCGGAAAGTAATGTATGGGGCGGGGGCGCGCAGTGGAATGGAGAGTTGTGTGGGGAGGCGAGAGCACGCAGTGGAATGGAGAGTTGTGTGAAGCAGCGGGGGCGCGCAGTGGAATGGAGAGTTGTGTGAAGCAGCGGGGGCGCGCAGTGGAATGGAGGGTTGTGTGGGGAGGCGGGAGCACGCAGTGGAATGGAGGGTTGTGTGGGGAGGCGGGAGCACGCAGTGGAATGGAGGGTTGTGTGGGGAGGCGGGAGCACGCAGTGGAACGGAGAGTTGTGTGAAGCAGCGGGGGCGCGCAATGAAATGGAGAGTTGTGTGAAGCAGCGGGGGCGCGCAATGAAATGGAGAGTTGTGTGAAGCAGCGGGGGCGCGCAATGAAATGGAGAGTTGTGTGAAGCAGTGGGATACGGTGTTACATGTGAGGAGGCGGGGGCGCGCAGTGGGGTAACTTGACACACCTAGAGTTCCAGTCACTGAATGATAGTTTATTACCTCACAACTTCCAGAGAGGATTTAGGCCTCATGCACAGTCGCTTTTTTCTTCCTCTGTGGGATACCTTAGCATGCGCTTTTATGCATGTTTGTACATCAGGTGTACGAATATTAATTTATCATGGCTATTAGAATGCATTAACCATGTTTATGTGCGTTTGGCAGTTTTCCTCCCCAAGTGCTCCTCTTCTGAACACAAGTGATGTTTTGCTTTGTGATGTGTGCCTGTAAATGCCTACGTATGTATGGACACGGGATAACATGGGTGTATAGGCAATGGACAGACCCTCGGTTACCACACACCATGGCTAATTAATATGAAGAACAAAATTTCCATTTTTTCCTATTCCCACTCCTTTGTAGTGATGAATGCCATCACTGAGGGGCTGGTGGAAGGTTAGGGTGACACTGCTGCGATTATGTAGTGCTACTTGGATGTGGTTTGTGTATTCTTTAGGCCGAAATTGTATTGGGACCTTTCCCAAGATCTCTCTGTGCTGAGTTGCATTGATGTGAATAGACACCATGGGGGTTTATTTACTAAAGCTGGAGAGTCCAAAATCAGACTCCCTTCTGCATAGAAACCAATCAGCTTCTAACCTCAGCTTGTTCAATGAAGCTTTGGCAATGAAACCTGGAAGCTGATTGGTTTCTATGCAGAAGTGAGTCTGATTTTGTACTCTCTAGCTTTAGTAAATAAACCCCTATGTGATTTCCCTTGTCATGCAATTCTGTACGAACCACATAACATCTGCAATCGCACTAGAGTGATCCAGGGCTTAGTGCAATATAACAGGTATGGTAATAAATAGGGTTGTATCGGGGCCGGCACTATGCATTTAAACAAGTACCTTTGCAGTGTGATTTTATTTTGTATGGGCTCATATCGCACCACAAAGAATTGCATGAGGTTTGAAGAGGAATGCGGTGCGATTCCTGTCCGAATCATATGCGGTTACCCTGCAGAGAAATAAAAGCAGGAGAAGCACCTCTAAGTGTAGTATCTTAAAAACTGTTTATTAGCACACTAAAAAGGGGCCACTCACATTTGGTACAAAGATGAAAGGCTCATAAACTTGGTACATTGGCTGACCAAAAATGGCCAGGGTGCACAAGCAAGAAGGCTGACAAGCCGCAATACAGGAGGAGAAAGGCCGGCCAGGTCACTGAAAGATGGAACTATCTGTGGAGTGCAGCGTGAACCTCCTTCCGGTGATCTGGACGAGAGTTGCCGGCTTTTCTCTTGTACTGCAGCTTGTGTCACCCTTCCTGCGTGCAGACCTTGGCTGTCAATGGCCTTCACTAATGTCATCCACCATGGGCCTCTTTCTAGACAGGCAGCACTGGCAGCTCTAAGTGTGAACGAGTCCTCAAGGGGGAAAATCACGTTTCTGGTACTAGAAAGGTCCTGATGATTTCTGAGCAATGGGCTCCTATATTATGATTAATAAACATACAAAGCTATTGAATCCAGAGATGTCCACTTGTAAGCAGGTGTAGTTAGCTAGTCTCCAACAAGGTGGCTTGGTTCCAGAATAGTGTGTGGTTCCAGAATGCAGTGTCATCAGGTGCTAGGTCCCATTTTGTTAGAGCCCTTTTGAAGTGTTGTCATGGGTGAGTGGGGCTCAGGTATACCAGGTGGGGAGGAGCCGTAGTGCAGACAGGGCATGGAAGCCAAAGGCCCTACCATCAGGCAGATGTAGCCAGCAAGTGGAGGCCCTGTACAGGGCTGGAGGCAGGGGAGAGGTAGACCTGCACACAGAATAGCTGGCTGGCTGTAGACTTTCTAATCCTTATGAAGGTGGGGGGCTAAGGTGGGCAGCAAAAGGCCTACACACGGAGGAGGTGACTGCAGAGATCTCATCCCAGTGAGTACTAATGACCCCAGGTGGAGAGAGACTGTTGGAGGGAATATGGCATACTAAAAGTGCTGCATGATGCTTTCACATGTGACTACAGTGGACCATCTACTAAATATGATTGACAATGTCAAGTGACCTGAATAGTATGCCATTGTGATGTGACTGTGCCATCTTCCAAATTCCATCAGTAAAGTGCAGCAACCCAACCTTTGTGTGGACATTCCTTCTTTTGGGGATATAAAGATTAAAGGCCGCAAATATCAGGAAGAGGATTCTGACATGGAGTAGGCGCAGAAGGGTCACTGTTCTAGCAGGAGAAGGAGCGGGGCAGGTACTTGTGCTCTTGGCACCCAATTCTAGCCATTTGCAAGCCCCCCTTACACACTTCTCAGCTGTGATTCTTGTAGCACACACCAACATTTATTTCTGTCATCAGGGGCCAGCTACAAGAACTAGCCAACCCCTGATGACACGGCCCGAGATCTCACACCTGCAGTCTCCTCTCTCCCTTTCTCAGCCATAGGAGATATCGTGACAGTTCAGGGATCTGTGACAAGGTGATCCCAGGGTGCTGCAGCATCATCTCACCTTGGTGAAAATGGAGGAAGAGGCAGATACAAACAAAAAGAAGAAAAAAGGTAGGAAGAAATGTAGAAAGAAAAAAAAAACTTGTCTTTTTAATATTGTGTGAGAGGAAAGATTCCAATGAAACATATGTTTTTAAGCTTCACTTTAACTTTCTCAGTTTGTAAACATAAATATTGCTAAGGTATGACGTTAGTATATGTTCCCCTGAAATATGCACTTAAATCATAAACTGTATGCATTCCATTTATGTATTATGTTGCTTGAGGTGATTGTAGCCGTATTAGTGCACTTGCGACAGAAACAATTGAGTACTGTCCGTGATACTTTTTTTATTTGCACTAACATACCCGAAAGCTTGTCCTCAAAATTGTATGTTAGTGCAAATAAAAAAGTATCACAGACAGTACTCAATTATTTCTGTATTATATTCAAGATTGAAGAAATAAAACCTCAGAATACAAATACAGTAGTAGAGGTCTATTGGGCTTTTGTTCACATCAGGCAGGCTTTGCATTCCTATACAAGTCTATAGGAAGGAGTACTGTAGCTCAGGAGGACAACTGTAGGTCAGCTGCACCTGTCAAATGAATTCTGAAGGATTTCAGAAGCTTCTCAAATTGACATCATCAACACAAAACCAACACTCACTGACTGTAGAGTGGATGCACAAGGCTTTAGAGCAGCCATTCTCAACACCACGGAGGAACCTTTTTGAAATACTATAACTTTCCAGTCTCAGGAAACCCCAGCTAACAATTATTATATCTACAGTTCACAGTACATTAGCATGCTCGTCGCTGGGAAAAATGCTTCTTACATTTATAGCCATTTGGAATAATTCCTCCTTACAGATAGATAAAAATATCATTGGAGTCAGTGGTTACTTATCAGAGAGGCAGGGATTGCCCATTGCTCAAGGAATCCCTGACAACCTCTGGAGGAACCCTAAGGTTCAAAGGAACTCTGGTTGAGAAAGGCTGCTTTAACCACTTGCCAACTGCAGATAGCCCAATGACGACTTCACGGCGGCTGGCCAGTTCTGAGAGGACGTCCTCCCAGAATGCGCCCCCAGGGGCACGCATTCGCCGATCTCTGTGATTGCTGTGTCCTACAGACACAGCTGATCACGTGATGTGGTAAAAAGCCAATCACAGCAGCCTTTTACCACATTATCAGCCGTGTCCAATGACACAGCAGATCACTGGTAAATGCAGTTGCCGGTTATCGGCTGCACTTTCCTCACGCTGTCACAGCGTGAGGAAAGTACTGCCGATAACCAGCAATTGTCAGAGGACGGATCGGCACTGATGATCAGTGCCCACCAATGCTGCCTGTCAGGCAGTAATGATGGGCACTATCAGTGCTGCCTCAGTGCCCCTCAGTGCTGCATATCAGTACCCATAAGTGCAGCCTCAACAAAGTACATCAGTGAATGAGAAAAATTACCTGTTTGTGAAATTTTTGTAATACAAAGAAAAACTTTTTTTTAATTTTTGCCCTTTTTTTGTTTATAGCGCAAAAAATAAACACCCAGAGGCGAGTAAATACCACCAAAAGAAAGCTCTATTTGTGTGAAAAAAATGATAAAAATTTCATATGGGAACAGTGTTGTATGGCCGTGTAATTGTCACTCAAAGTGCGACAGCGCGGAAAGCTGAAAATTGGGCACGAAGGGGGTATAAGTGTCCTGCAGGCAAGTGGTTAAAGTGTGCAATCAAAATTTTTTTCAGTTTGGATAGTTCAGCCTTTCAACCAGGGTGCCTTCTGGGTTCTTCAGAAGTGCCTTAGCAAAATGTCTAAAAATTGCCTCAAAATTCCCCAAAATTGTCAACAAGCCAGCAGGTGGATCAAACCTGCCCTTTTGTTACACAAAGCCACAGGTTTTAAGTGTGCAATATTACAACCTTGGGCACCATGTTAGTCAGCTGCTGGCATTCTATTAACCAATCAGGTTGATAAGGAGAACATCAGGCACCTGAGAATATATCTTTGTTTATGAAAGTGACTGGAGAGAAGCGCCTTAGTATTAAACAATTGTAAAGCTGCTATGCACGAATGAGGTACCAATAACCCCTAGAAGACCTTACTAAACATAAAATAAAGTGCAGAGCTAAACATATATAGGTAATGACATGTATTCAATCAGTTCGATCAATAAAAAGTCCTCCTCAATTAGGTGACAGAGATTAGGTGCTCAAGTATGCAGGTGACTTAGGTATTCAGGTGACTTGGTTCAGGTATCCGTGCACGAAAGTGATAAAGCAATGCGCACTCACCAGACCCGCATAAAATATGCGCCTTTGTGTATAAATGATCCAGGTGTCATCCGATACTGGGTGGTCCTCCCTCAGCTGTGTATGAGGCTGATGATCCTCTCCACTTAGGGGTCCCCCTGGTGTTGGATGTTAAAGGATCTGGTCTGGGTCCCTCCGGTGTATCCAGGAGCAGGTCTGCAAATTAGAGTGCTCCCCCTGTAATTGCCAGTGCTTGTGAAAATTAGTACTTGTCGGAGGACTGTCAACAGCAACACAGCATCACAAAAAGTTTTGACCCTCTAGCCAGAGAAGTCAAAAACAAGAATGCTTATATTATGGATTCCACCAGACCTCCTTCCACATCAAGCCTTATATGTGGACCCACCAGATGAGCAATGGACTATTCTGTTGGATCTCCTCCTGTAATAAGTTAAAGCTCAGATCCAGCCTCTTTGCACAATCGGGGGGGGAGACGGTGACCGGCGCCCAGGTGTCATACATCGGAAAAGATTGTGCAGAAATTCCACAATTTCTTGCTTGCAAATATGGTCATTTTGCAAAGAGGCTGGATCTGAGCTTTAACTTATTACAGGAGGAGATCCAACAGAATAGTCCATTGCTCATCTGGTGGGTCCACATATAAGGCTTGATGTGGAAGGAGGTCTGGTGGAATCCATAATATAAGCATTCTTGTTTTTGACTTCTCTGGCTAGAGGGTCAAAACTTTTTGTGATGCTGTGTTGCTGTTGACAGTCCTCCGACAAGTACTAATTTTCACAAGCACTGGCAATTACAGGGGGAGCACTCTAATTTGCAGACCTGCTCCTGGATACACCGGAGGGACCCAGACCAGATCCTTTAACGTCCAACACCAGGGGGACCCCTAAGTGGAGAGGATCATCAGCCTCATACACAGCTGAGGGAGGACCACCCAGTATCGGATGACACCTGGATCATTTATACACAAAGGCGCATATTTTATGCGGGTCTGGTGAGTGCGCATTGCTTTATCACTTTCGTGCACGGATACCTGAACCAAGTCACCTGAATACCTAAGTCACCTGCATACTTGAGCACCTAATCTCTGTCACCTAATTGAGGACTTTTTATTGATCGAACTGATTGAATACATGTCATTACCTATATATGTTTAGCGCTGCACTTTATTTTATGTTTAGTAATATCTTTGTTTATACCTCTCTGTCAGCACTGGAGTCACATTAGTTGAGTGAGGGAGAGGAAAAGAGGAAGAAGAAAAACGCGGGAATACTAGTCAGTAGCAGTGTGTCCAAAGGTCTATTTGTTTTTGAGGAATAAAATGTTGGGTGTCCTATGTGTGTGGATATTGCCACGTTATGTAAAACAATTTTTTTTAGTTTCTTTACATTTTAGAATGGAGTGCCGTGAGATTGTGCATCATTTTAAAGGGCGCCATTAATAAAAAAGGTTGAGAAACGCTAGGAAGGGCTAGGACTCCTGTCCGGTTTGGGAGAATTCCCTTTACTTCCTGTTCATGTACAACAGAAAGTCAGAGGAAGAGATGGAAATGCCCTGTCCTCATAGGAAGATTTTCCCTCTCTTCCTGTACTGTGGTAGCTTAAAATGTTGGATGCTCCTCATTTTCAGTCACAGTGACTATGGTCCATGGGATAAATAGGAGTAAATCTTTCCAATGGAGACAGAGAACAATAAAAACCTGACACAGGAAAAACCCTTCCCTACTCTACCTGAAACTAAAAAAACTCTTGTCTTTTTTTTCTCCTCATGGGCTGTTTATATCATGCTTCCCTGACCTCCTCGTGGCCAGAATACACTGATCAATATTGCTGATCCTTCAGGGCAGGTCAACAGAAGTTAATTGATAGACTGACTTTTTTTCAGCCGCAGTGACAATACATTGACATTCAGCTGGTCCCTCCTGAACTGGCCACATTTCAATCCATCTATGGCCACCTTAAGTCAGCTAGATTCCTTGTTCTGCTATAAGCTCATTGTCGTTTCAGCAGCTGCCTTGCCGGGAGGGGGGGTTGGTAACATATTTACCAATCTCTTTTCTTTCCTGATTGAACACCTCAGCGTTCATTATTAACAGAAGGGTTAATAAACCTAAATGGCATGTTTACTACATGGATGGCAGAGGAAAAATAGACTCAGATACCTGAATTTTCCCAAAAGCTCCCATTACTGTTAAAAAAAAATGAATAAAGTATAAAAATAATAACAAAAAAAAACAGAAATAAGCCCCAACCTACACACACACACATAATATTCACATGTGTACCACACACATTGTGGTAATGAATTTTAAGGTGTTGGTGCACAGTGGCGCACAAGCACACTAGGGCCTCACTAGGGTGAGTTTTGTTTATGTGCTCTGCAGTGCATTGTTCCAGTATATCGCAATGTTTGATTGTTTCTTCTTTAAACTTGTTTTTTTTTTCCAAGGACATTAAGGTGGTTCTAGAACCTAAAGGCGTTTTACCTTCAGTGTGCACCTTCCTCCTCAAACTCCGTGTCACATGCCTGAGCCTGATCCATCGATGTGCACGAGAGATGAAGCTCTACCGGCACAGCAGCAGGAGCTCTTGGTTTCCACCGCTGTCAAGTCACAGCAAGTGAGGCGGGGCCAAGTTGTGCTCTGTGTGTCTCATAGACACACGGAGGCAGCTCAGGAGTGAACATGCACGAGTGCCCCCAGAGCAAACAGCTTGCTTTGGGAGCACTCAGCAGAAGGGAGGAGCCAAGAGCACCAGCAGAGAGCCCCAGGAGGATCGGGGCTGCTCTGTGCAAAACCATTGCACAGAACAAGTAAGTATGACATGTTTGTTACTTAAAAAATAAATCCAAACTAGTACAATCACTAAAATTCAATTGTATGCGCAGAAGAGCATTACAGTGTTGCAATAAAATGCAAACCTATCAATATATCGCAACGCAGAGAGCGAACAACACTGCAGACCAAGCATTACCACAACACACAGATGTGAATCCACCTCCAGATTTTTATTGTAAGGTCTTCTACTTACAATTTTCACCATATCGCAAAAAGGCACAACCTACAATTTTACAAATATTTGTTATTTAATAAATCAATATATTATATGATATACTGTATAATATAAATGCTATTAAATGAATATTATTCCTATTATTTATATTATAATATAAAATATTAACTGAATAGATAATGTTTTAGATTTCATAGGAATTTTGTAAGTTATGTTGTGTTTGTGCACGCTAATAATGCATTGTTATTGAAAATATTAGTTTGATAAACATTTACGCAACGATCATGGGAAGCAAAAAAATCAGTAGAACCGTCTTTTTATTCCCAGGGTTCTGTGCTTTCAGAAAATGTATGGCTTGTTTTTTATCTTTTTTTTTCTTTTAAAGCTGTAGGTAAAAATAGTAAAACATAATAAAAAAGTGAAAAATCACAAAAATGGTTGAGCCACCTGAGGTTAAAAGTGGGGAAAAGCCTGTCAAGGAAAGGGTTAAAGCGACCCTAAAAAAAAAAAAAAAAACAACTTTAACCCATCATAAATTTGCCTGCCCCATTGACTCCAATGTATGGAAGCAAAAACTCAGTTTCACTCTTTTTTACTTCCACACTGCTTTGAGAGAAATAAAACAAATGGAGATAATTAAATATTCACATTGCAGAATTACAACTGAATTTTGTGTTTTGCCTGAAGTGTTTCTGAATAGATTAAGTGAACCATCTGTTGAATAGGCAATGCACCTCCACATCAATGTAAACACAGGAGCTTATTGATGGCTTGACAGGTGGCCTAGCAGGTACAGTTTGCTCCACCTTCTGTCATTTGCACAATTAAATGATACATTCCAGCACCAGATCTTTGTCCAGGACCTGCAACCATGACAGCAGCATACAACAATCACACCCCGTAACTGACTAAATCACACCTACAGCTCTGCAAACACATGGGCCAAAAAACAGCCTCATTAGTGGCTACTGATGACCCAAAGAGAACAACAATTTACATCAAACCTCCCTGGCTGGATATTACAGGCTAATGAATATGACAAACTATTTGCTGCTGTCAAGTTTTAAAACAAGCTCTGTGTTCAGGTATGTATGAAGTTGGCTGGCTGCTACAGAATTTTGCTTATTTCTCATTTTGTACTTTTTATGCCATCTAAAATGAGTGTGTACACGTTAGTTCTATTGCAGCAAGAATGTAGTACCTCATTTCAGGATTTCTGCAGATGGGAGTTCCTATAAAAGTATATAATTACACTAGAAAACCAAGGATGCCTCCTAAAAACCTAACCTTGATTGAAAAAGAATTTCCTTTAGGTTCTCACCCTAGCAGAGCGCATAGAGGATGAATTCCCTTACCCCCTTTCTAATACAGCTTCTAATACACCTAAAAACACAATCTAAGAAACTCATTGGAAGTGTTTTCACCCACATAAATAGTGTGCAGATGCTTCCAAGACAGATAAGAAGAGGTGATCTTGGGGTGATCTTGTCAGTGGAGAGGAGTCTGAGCTATAAAAATTAGATTAGGAGTTGCTCATAGTATATGAGTAGGGGCCAGGGGCGGACTGACAACTCATGGGGCCCCCAGGCAATAAGGGATCATGGGGCCTCTGTGTCCTTGCCCAAACTCAAAAAAGCCTAAGAAAAAGGTACCAGGGGCATCTCATGGGGCCCCCTATTGACCCCGGGCCCTCGGGCAGTGCCCGAGTTTCCAAATGGTCAGTCCGCCCCTGGTAGGGGCAGAACGATTGGTATTTTCTAGGAGAGGTAGCAGAAACCTAGCTGATTAACCTCCCTGGCGGTATTCCCGAGTGTAGCTCAGGGTAAAATTTGAGTACCAAGAGCGGTAACCCTGAGCTACACTCGGGCTTACCATGCAGTGTTGCTCAGGGAGTCCCTGCAGCTCTTACCTTGTCCTTCGCTCCCGCGATGTGTCCCCTGCAGCGTCCCCGGCCATCTCCTCCAGCCGATGCCGGCATCCGGCTTCCGTGTTTCGGTTCCTGTGACGTCGGGACGTACGGCGGCAAATTTGAAATTTATAAAAAATGTCATTTTTTTAAAAATGATTATTATATAGTAAAACATTGCTGTTTCAATGCATTTCACATATATTTTGTCCCTACTGCTTTGTCCTGTGCCCTGCCTACATTTTGACTGTTCTTTCTGCCTGGAAACTGAGAAACGTCCATGGCGTCCAAAACGCATCCCTTTATGTCAAAAGCGGTTTTAGACCGGCTAGAGAACAGCAATAGTAAATTAGAACCACTTGCAGAATTGAGTGATGACTCGTGGGAGAAATTCGTCATCAGACACTGAAAACGATTTTGCGACTTTGCTCAGCGATGTGCGAACTTGCCTCTGTATTTCAAATTTCAGTGTTTTTGGTTTGATTATATTATTGAATTAAATTTATTATTATATTATTTTTTGTGATTATTAATTAAATTATAATTTATGATTCCGTGTTTCAAGTTTTATCATATACAGAATATTTACTAGACTCTTGTTCGGACAGATTTCAGTGAGTTATTCCTAAAAATTACAGCCTACAATAAAAAACTACATATTTCCATGCAAAAAAATGGTACCGCTTTCAGCACCAAAAATCGAAATAATCATATCACCAGGGAGGTTAAGGGAAGGAGGTAGTTGAGGAAGTATGTGCACCATTTTTCTTTGTGGAGAGTCACATAATGAAAAGTGAACCAACTCAGTGAAATCAGACAGATGTTCCCCACCCCGTCATTCTCATGCAGACATTTTTATTTATTTCAGGTACTTATATAGCACCGTCAATGTACGCAGTGCTTCACACACACACACACACACACACATATATATAGTACATTCACATCAGTCCCTAACCCTCAAGGAACGTACACGCTAAGGTCCCTAACTCACATTCATACACATACTAGGGCAATTTAGACAGGATCCAATGAATTTACCAGCATGTCTTTGGAGTGTGGGAGGAAACCCACACAGGCACAGGGAGAACATGTAAACTCCAGGCAGGTGGTGCCGTAGTTGGGATTCAAACCAACGACTCTAGTGCTGCCAGGAAAAAGTTATAACCATTTAGCCACTGCGCTGCCCAATGTGCCTGTCCAAAGCTAACCACACACAAACATTTCTCAAACAATTCTTCCATCTACACTGTTTAGCTGCTGAGTACCGACAGGGACATAACTCGAATTTTGAGCAATTCATGCACTCTGCCCAATAAGCATTTGACTTTCTGCTGCGAAAATATATTTTCTGAAAAGGTGATATTAATTTGCAGGGTGCTCTCATTGACCTTCTTCTAAGAATGCTGGTTGCCAGACTGTCACACTGATCAAACACTTTTAACAGTTTGAGTCACTGACCCAGGTGACTTCAATGTCATTTATAGTTCGCATATATCTTTCAGCATGGATCTTCTTTAAAGGTCCACAATAGGGACAATATTGTATTCTGGTATCTGTATAGATCAATTGACCGTATTCAGTATATGAATTCCTTTTACACCACGTACCTTTCTTTATATGTTCCGTCTCAGGCAGACCAAGCTGTCCATCAAAAGAGATATTGCAGGAGATGGTATAAACCATATAATACTGTTGCTTACAATGGTCAGCATTTATTCATGTGGCATAAACCTTTTTAAAAAAAATAAAAGCTGTTGCTGTAACTTCCTAAAATGTATTAACTGGAGTTGGACTTTGTCACCAACTTAATTTTCTGACTAAAGTTCCACTTTAACCACTTGACCTCCAGGAAAAATCAAATCTTTTCATAAATTTAGGACAAAATGTATTCTTCTACGTCTTTGGTAAAAAAAATCCCAATAAGTGTATATTAATTGGTTTGTGCGAAAGTTATAGAGGTTTATTTACTAAAGCTGGGGAGTGCAAAATCAAGCTCACTTCTGCATAGAAACCAATCTGCTTCCAGGTTCTATTGCCAAAGCTTAACCACTTTCTAACTGGGCTATAGTTTGAGGCGTGCATCAGGAGTGCTCTGTGATCGCTGTGTCCTTTGGACACAGCTGATCACAGAGAGGGGCAAAGGGCCAATCACAGCAGCTCTTTACCACGTGATCAGCTGATCACAGTATAAATAGACTGGGGCAGTGTGAGGAGAAGAAAGCTGGTAATTGGCAATTCTCCCGAGAACATCTACACTGATAGAAACATCATTGCCCTGATTATCAGCGCAACCCCATAATATGTCAATCAGTGCTGCCTACCAGTACCTCCTTATCAGTTCTGCCCATCAGTGCTTATCAGTGCCCATAAGTGCAGCCTCATCAGCAAAGGAGAAAAATTACTTATTTGCAAAATTTTATAACAGAAACTAAGAAAAACGATTAGTTTTTTTTTAAATTTTCGGTCTTTTTTTGTTTAGCAAAAAATACAAAAATTGTGGTGATCAAATACCACCAAAAGAAAGCTCTGTCTGTCTCACAAATGTAGTATAAATGTCATATGGGTACCGTGTTGCATGACCACGCAGTTGTTATTTAAAGTGCGGCAGCATTGAAAGCTAAAAATTGGCCTGGGCACGAAGGGGGTTAAAGTGCCCGGTAGGCAAGTGGTTAATTGAACAAGCAGAGGTTAGCAGCTTATTGCAGAAGTGAGCCTAATTTTGCAATCTCCAGCTTTAAACCCCATAGCATCTACAAACTATGGTATACACAGCGAATAAAATAAGTATTGAATACATCACCATTTTTCTAGGTAAATATATTTCTAAAGGTGCTATTGGTATGAAATTTTTACTACATGTCGGTAACAACCTATGAAATACATACAAAGAAACCAAATAAATAAGTTCAGAAATTAAGATAAGTATAGTAAAATGGCGTGAACCAGGGAAAAAGTATTGAACACAGGAAGAAAGGAAGGTGCAAAAAGGCATGGAAAGCCAAGACACCAGTAAATGCACTGTGGTGGGGCGGCAAGAGGTTATAGTCCATTTAAAACTACATGTTCATCTAAGACAGACTACCCTATCTGCAGGGTGACAATAATGCAGAATGAACAGTGCTGTCACCTTGCTAAAGGAAGTTGAAATCTATCCTTTCTACTGGCAGGATCACCAGGTAGTAAAACTTTGTTTTGGGGGGGGGGGGGGTTGGCCACACATATTATTGCTGATATGACTAACTACTAGAGCTGTATACATTTTTTTCTTTTTATGACCTCTACGTTGTGTCAAGGAGCCAGTTTGGATGCAAACAACGCTCTTGCACATCGCTAGATAAGTTCATAAACATAAAGTAAACCATTATCTTCATTTTTTTTTTCCTCCATAGAAAAACCATTGTGATATAATGATTGAAATAACAGAAGAGGATCCATTTGGAAGCCATGTTAATGGATGTTTCGAATGCTAGTAACAAAAGTTTAGATGGATTCTACAATGATCTTCGCAGAAAATATCCCAACACATTCACCATCGCAACTGACTTGGGCAAAGGAGATGGATCAGTCCAAAAACTGCCACGCCTGGATAGAACACCTTCTCTGGCACCACAGAGGAGCCTACCCAGTCCCTTTCACAGTGATTCCCAGGGATGGACTCCTGACAGCTTCCTGTCCAAGGTGAAGGTACAGAAATGTCAAAATGAGCAGAAACCGGAAGTGGAAACTTTCCAAAGGAATGGGGGTGCTGTTATTATCCGGGACAAAACCAAGCTTGTGCCCATATGGAATAAAAGAGACTACTTAGCTGCTCAGAACCAGGCTTTATTTCGTCTGCCAAACCTACATACTCAAGTTGAACAAAACAAAGCTGAGTTACAAAACAAGCTGAACATCTCCAGAAAAGCCAGCAAAGAAGCAAAAACTAATCAAAGTGCAACAGGATCACTAAGCAAAAACCAAAAGCCAGCAGAGGTCAGGTCGTCTAAGGAAAGTATATCTACTGGAGATGGTTCAGTAGCACCTGCAAATGTTCCCAAGCCTAAACCTGATCTTTTGGGAACCATCATGAAAGAACTTTTGCCCAGCAAGCCTGGGAAGTTAATGACAGACCTGCCCAAGAACAATGACATCTTATACTGGAATGGTAAATGTTTCTCCTAAAAAGACACTACAACATACTGATTTTTCCTAGAGAAATGAAAAATGATCTATTTCCCATATCATTAAAGAACCAGCATAGTTCCATAAAACCACACCATTAGTCCCTGCCCATAAAGGTGCTTACAATCTAATACACCTAAACATATACAGGGTGATTCATATTTATGTCCAATTTTTTTTTTTCAAATTCTTTATGTAGACAACACTGCATTCACAGAGCAATAAAATATAGCCAAAATAGTCCAATTTTTTTTTTTGTATCTTGCCGTGATAATTGAAGCTGTTGGATGAGGTATGGCATTTCATTGCTTTATGGTATGATCATCCATTTCCTTTAGTACTTTCATTATTTCGTTTCGCCTTCTGCTGTGTGTGGCAGAACTTTCCCATGCGAGTTAGCAGGCTGCCAGTGTTGCTGCAAACGTAGATGTGGCAATCCCCATTTCCCATGCAGAGATGGTGGAGAACAGTTAGAGAATAACATAAGACCTTGTATTACAAAACCATAAAGAGGCTGGACAACAACTCGATGGCTAGCAGTCCAGTAAATCAGCAGAGGGGCGCTGTGCAGCAAAAGACAGCTGTCACAGAGGAAAGAACAGCTGCCGCAGCTAAGTGCTTTATTGCAAAGGGCCATGCAGAACATTCAGCCCTGACTGGAGAAATATGTTGCTAATGCTGGTGTATATGTTAAATTTCAACAAAAGACCATGACTAAACCACCTTGTTATACTCAGTTAATGTCATTGACCTTGTCATATGCAAATAAAATGTTGGACATAATTATGGATCACCTTGTATACTCTAGAACAGGAGTCCCCAAGCTTTTTAAACAAAAGGGCCAGTTTGCTGTCCGTAAGAGATTATGGGGGCCAGTGGGAGTAGAAAATGCCCCAGTTTCAAGGGGAAGAAACAATGATGGAGGCTTAATAGTCAGTGAGAGTTGAATATGCCTCAGAGTTGTTGGTCAGTGGGAGTAACAACTGTTAAGTTGGAGGAGGAAAAACATGTCATTGTTTGTGTCACTGAAAATATATAGTGCCTAATTGTTGGTGTCAGTTGAAGGAATTGTTCTTCATTATTGGTGTCTGTGGGAGGAATGGTTCCCCATCCTTGGTGTAAGTGGGAGAAATGATGCCCCATCGTTGACAACAGTGGGAGGAATTGTGCCCCATCAGTGGTGTCAGAGGAGGGAATAGTTACCCATCTGTGTCAGTGAAAGGAATAATACTTCATCAATGACTTTAGTGAGAGGAATTGTGTGAGGAACAGTGCCCCCAGGGCCACATTTGGCCCTTTAAGAACCACAGCTCTAGAACATGTTTTCGAAGGCACCAATTATTCTTGAATTGTGTAAAGTATTTGGAACTCTCTGGGAAATCCCAAGTAAATATACACACAGTGGCACTGTGCTCCCAGTGAGGGATATTTGAAGAAAACCTGACAGCTTTCACGCTGACCCTTTTATTGAAGTCAGTAAGTCAGCAGTGGCAGCCTCCATGCTTCTGTTAGGAGAGTTTATGTAATTTATAACCATATTAGTCTTTGACTGCTCTAGTTTTTAAAATGTTTGCATAAGAACAGCATTCCATGTGTCTATAATCCTCCTAGCAGCAAACAACATATCATTGTTTTAAAAACTATCACTCACAAACCTTTTATTATCCTCTTGATTTCAGGTGCTGGTGTTTCAGATAATGACTCTGGAGTTTCCATGTGCACACCCATAAAAGTATTCAGGTATATTGTGCATATTATATATTAGTATACATAAGTCTAGTATACATAAGTCTAGGTTCACACATATGCAGGTTGCGTTTGATGCGTTTCTACATTGTGTTTTGCGTTTTTGATGCGTTTTGCAGTTTGCAGGGATTTTTAAATGCGGCAGACTTTAAATGCAAAACGCAGTAAAAAATGCCGCAAAAACGCAATACATGCTTTTCTGCAGCGTTTTCATTGAAGTCTATAGAACCAAAAACATTTTGCATTCAAAAAGTCCCTGACCTTTTCCAAAAAATGCACCAGGTGAAAACTCACAGGTGTGAACATGTCCCATAGGAAATCATCTTAAATGGACTACTGCGATTCTGCAAAACGCTTAGGTGTGAACCTAGGGTAAAAGAGGGTGGCCTCGCTCTCTTTTTCAGTTATTTTACTTATATAAAAAGCTTATTTTACTACCTATGTTTAAAGGATAAGTTCATCTTGGGAACATGTTACATGTTCCACCCGTTTTTAGGATGGAACATGTAACATGTTCCCATAGCTGCAGCCCCCTCCCCCCCTCCCTCTGACAGATAGTTTTGGGAAACTTCTCCCTGTACTATCTATCGAATTTGAAAACAGTGCGGCCATGTTATTCACTCACGGACGTCCGTGAATGAATGAACTGCAAGACCCGACAGCCTTAGCTGCTGAAGACTTGTAGTTTTCAGTGAACTACCATGGCTCTGTGGAGCGCTGTGGTAGTTGGTAGTTCTTTGAAGCTTCCAGTCAGAATATATGCTTGACTGTACATCCCATATGGCAAGCAGATATTCTGACAGGTCTGCAGGAGACCTGCATGGCATCAGTGACCTACTGATCACTGGTGCAATGCTTTTCAGGCTCCTTTGGACAAGAAATCATAAATTCACATTTTTTTACCTGCAAAAAAATGTGCATTATTCTTGTCCAAAAGGGGATCTTATCCTTTAAATGTATCTTTAAAATAAAGTAAAAATAATAGTGGCCCATCAATTAGGTACCACTAAATAGACATTAAAGTGTTACTAAACCCTGGTTTCCCACAGTACACACAACATGGAAATGCAATTATTTTAGTAACTATAAACTGCTAAATACCTTTTCTCTCAGAAGTTAGAGCAGTCTTGTGACTTCAGCAGAACACTGGTTAAAGCTTGTAGAAGTTTTTTTTCTGCTCTAGGAGGATGTAAAACCCCTGACCCTCTGGATAGTGCTGATTGGCCCTGTGATGATCACATGCACTCTCCCAAGAAAAGAAAAAAAAACCTCCAGCAATACACACCAAACTGAGCATGTGCCTACAGATTCAGTCTGTATCGTCATTTCAACAAGAGGAGGGGCAGAGAAGAAAGGATCAAACAGCCTTTTACACAATGCAAAGGATTTACCTCTTAGGTTCCACAGCTAGTATAACAAGCATGCTTTACTGCATATACAGACTGATTTTACTGTTGTGGGTTTAAGATTCCTCACAGGCCCAGCAGGGAAAAGTTGCCTGTGATCTAGTGAGCAATAGCAGGTGAGGGTAAGACTGCAGGGAGTAAGGGGGCTAGGGGTATTTCAATTAATTTCTTTTGTTTGCTCTCTTTGGATCTGTTGAAAATACAAATGAAAGTGTTTTGTTATTGTTAATCACGCCAAAAATCTTGTGAATTGATAACTTCCTGTACACTTTTCCTGTGTTGACTTATTAATTTGCATTGTTCTCAGCTATGTGTGTGGACTACCAAACACTAGGGATGAGCTCCCAGTTTGGTCCAAAGCCATGCTTGTTCAAAAGTCCAGCAAGCTGAAGAACTAAATAAAGTGCTCAGCATAAATGAGTACACCCCAACAGATTTGTCAGAAAACCTTTACTTTCCCTACAGAATCAACATTTTCTATGGGACACTATACTACAAAATACTCCCACAAATGCAGGCCATTGATTGCAAACAAGATTTGTTCATTTGCACACACAAAAAAGTATTTTTTCTAACAAATTCATACAAGACCATGTTGCAAAAATGAATACACCCTAATGAAAGTGTTATGAGCAAAGCTAAATTTTAGACAACAAAATCCTAGTTCACAGGAATACAAACTACAGTTGAGTCTAATTATTCATTAAACAGGTGTCCAGCAGACAGTTGATTATAAAAGGGCATTACTTAAAGAAAACCCCTTCCCATTTCATGCTGTCAGCAATGGCACCACATGAAAGAGAAATATCACAAGGCCTGAGAAAGAAAATAATTTCTTTACACAAGAAAGGTGAAGACTACAAGAAAGATCAGCAAAGCTTTATTTATCAATCAGAATACTGTAGCAAAAGTGATACAAAAATGTAACAAAGATGGAACTGCAACCATCTCGCAGAGATGTCCAGGCCATCCAAGGAGTGTCTTTTGATGAGAAGGGTTGAAAATCGGCATGCAAGTTCACTGGAGTTAGCTAAAGAAGTAGAAAGCCAAACTGGGTTGATTGTTTCTGTGACACAATACGGCGTACACTGCAGAAGAATAGCATGCATGGGTGTCATCCACGAAGGAAGCCTCTCCTAAAGCCCATGCACAAAAAAGCCCGCTTAGAATTTGCCAGGGCCCATGCTGAAAAAGAAGACTACTGGGACTCTGTACTCTGGAATGAGACCAAGATAAATGTTTTTGGAACTGATGGTTTCAAAACTGTATGGCGTTGCAAAGGTGAGGAGTACAAAGAAAAATGTATGGTGCCTACAGTGAAATATGGTGGTGGCAGTGTCCTTCTGTGGGTTTGCATGAGTGCTGCTGGTTTTGGGGAGCTTCATTTCATTGATGGGATTATGAATTCACAGATGTACTGCTCTATACTGAAAGAGAAGATGCTACCATCACTCCGTGCCCTCGGTCGTTGTGCACTTTTCCAACACAACAATGACCCAAAACACACATCTAAGGCCAAATTATTTCATTTCTGTGGAAGAACAGGGTGAAAGTGATTCAGTGGCAAAGTATGTTCCTGATCTGAACCCAATCGAACACCTATGGGGAATTCTGAAGAGACAAGTTGAGCATCACTCTCCATCCAGCATCCAGGCTCTAAAAGAAGTTGTTCTTGAAGAATGAAAAAAGATAGATGTTGTAATATGTCGCCAACTTGTTCATTTCATGCCTAGAAGACTTGGTGCTTTCTTTACAAAATCATGGGAGGTCATACAAAATACTAGATGGTGTAGTTTTTATTGTGGGGTGTATTCATATTTGCATCAAATAGTTATATTATTAACCTTAGTTTCATGTAATGAGCTAAACAAATGTTCTATAAAACTCAGTTTTGTAAACATTTTCTAAATTGTTCTTGTGTTCATTGAGCTATTGATTCAAATCTTACTTTTCAAAAGGAGTGTACGCATTTATGCTGAGAACTGTATGTGTTTGGCTGAGTTGAACCTCTACCTGCAGTGGAAAACTTATCAAATTATTTACCAGTGCTTTTACTACAGCTTAATGTAGAAAAGAATGGGCGGGGATAAAACCAAAAGAAAATGGCATTGCCCCCTCCCCCCCCCAATTCTTCTTAAGGAGATCCCCACTCTAAAAAACAAGGAAAGAAAAGCTTGGGGCTCTTCCAAAAGTCTATACCAGGCCCATATCCATCCATGCTTGCAGCCATGCTGTCCAGGAGAGAAGGGGGTCGATCGTGCGTTATCTCCCCTCCTCAACCATGCCACAGCCCCTTAACATAGGGAGGGTACCTTGCCATTTTACTTTTTAAAGTTTACTTGCCGCTGTTTACTTTTTCTGTGAATGAGTAGGGAGACTTCTTCGCACCCCTTAATCATTCAAATTAAGTTTAGTTACGTTGTTGAACTGGATTTTTGAAAGGGGCTTCCAGATTCCAGTAAGCTGTCTGCAAACCCCCACAACCACTGGCTAGAGGTGTGGGAGAGAGGCCCTTGTCCTCATCAAATTGGGGACAAGCTGTTTTGCCAGGGAGGTCTCTCTGAGCAAGGTATGTGGTCTGGTATAGTTCAAGAGGGTGGGGAACACACACACACTACCCTGAACTCAGGTACATTTGGTTCATCAGTATAAAACACTTTCCCAATGTTGTGGCGATAAAGAGCATAGGAGGTACTAAGTAGTCCTGTCCCAGGCTGACAACACTGCCCCAGCACACATACAGTACAGGGAGTGAGATTTATCATGCTAGGACTAGAAGTGTGTTACTGGCAGGGTCAACAGGTGAAATAAAGGAAAAAAGACCTAAAAAAAAAGTGCACAGGTATGGAAGAAATAGTGCTAGTGTGAGATGAGACTAATATTTTAATTCTGATATTTCTAAGGCCAAAAATCAGGAGTCCTCATGATGCTCCCGCTCCAAGTGACATAATAAAAAAATTCTCTGCTAAGCCCAAGGCACACTCTGGACCAATGAAAGCAGATCATACAGTATTACCAGAAAACATGTAAGTACTTTTTCTTTATACAGCATGGTCAGGAGGGACTATTTAAAAAACTAAGAACAATTTTAGCTTTATATACACTTTTAGTTTAAAGCTTAAAAGGGTATTTTAGTGTTAAACACAATTGAAACACTTCTATGTTTACTGTTCTTTCTGCCAAAGTAGCCTTTCTCAACCATGGTTCCCTCTGAAGTAGCTAGGGGTTCCTGGAGTAATGAGCAATGTCTGCCTCTTAGATACCCAACCAATGACATGATTATTTTAGCTATCTGTAAATTGGGGTCTCCTCCAATGACTTCAAGTGTAAGGAGCATTCTTCCCAGTGACCATCACATTAATGTACAGTATTATGAGCTGATTTTACTGCTTTACCGTGGCCCTTCAGCACATGAGCATAAACTGAGCATGTGCTGAAGGGCCACGGTTATGTTTATCTTAGTCGTGGTCATTTTAAAAAGAGGAGGGGTAGAGATCACAGGATTAAATGGATTTTTTACACACTGCAGAGGGTTAACCCCTTAGGTTCCACATGGATACCTGGTCATATGGGTTCAGTGGGTTGTAAAGGAACAGTGGGAATTCAGGGAGAGAAAGGATCTCGTGGTCATTTTGGACACGGAGGCACGCCAGGCTTTTCTGGGGAAAAGGGATTTCCTGACAAATGAGGTCAGTCAGGTCCTCCTGGCCCTTTGGGAGATGTTGGTGACAAGGATCCACCTGGATACTGGGGAAATGTTGGTCTAGCTGGCACAAAAGGACTCAAGGGAAAAATTGGCATGCCAGGAGCAGCTGGTGATCAACTTTTTTGTTCCATGCACGTGCCCTTCATATGCCTGACACTGATGATGCATATGGAGTGGGTGAACGCCATTTAAGCCATGGTTGGAGGCTGGAGTGGTTGCCTTAGGATTATATCTCTGCCCAATTTGACCATTCTATAACATGATGGTCAAATTTATCCAGTAAGCTTTCCTTGAGCACTGAGTGGGGTGACACGTGTTTCAACCACTAGAAAAAGAGTAAACAGGTGGCGCACACACCTAGTGCATTATCCAAGGTTTATTCAAAGGTATAAAAGACAAAAACATACAGATGAAGCATGTATAAAAAAACTTTTGCATAATGAAGATGGCCACGACGGCAGGCAAGGCGTTCCAACTATCAGTGCGGTAAGGAGCTGACGCGTTTCGGAAAGTTCCTTTCCTCAGAGCTGCTGACCAGCCTATCGGACTGGTTCAGATGTGATGTGACTGAGGTAGACTGATGGTAGAAACAAAACAGTGGGGCTACTGATCGCACTGACAGTTGGAACACCGTGCCCGCCGTTGTGGCCATCTTCATTATGCAAAAGATTTTTATACATGCTTCGTCTGTGAGTATGTTTTGTCTTTTATACCTTTGAATAAACCTTGGATAATGCACTACAGTTGCAAGAAAAAGTATGTGAACCCCTTGGGATTACATGGAGTTTTGCATGAATTGGGCATAAAATGTGCTCTGAACGTCATCTAAGTCACAACAATAGAAGAACACAGTCTGCTGAACATAATACTACACAAACATTAGATGTTGCCATGGTTTAATTGCACATAACATGTAAACATTCACAGTGCAGGGAGAAAAAAGTATGTGAATCTTTGGACTTAATAACTGGTTGACCCTCCTTTGGCAGCAATAACCTCAACCAAACGTTTCCTGTAGTTGCAGATCAGACCTGCACAACGATCTGGAGTAAATTTGGACCACTCCTCTTCACAAAACTGTTTCAGTGTAGCAATATTCTTGGGATGTCTGGTGTGAATCGCTCTCTTAAGGTCATGCCACAGCATTTCAAATCGGGTTGAGGTCAGGACTCTGACTGGGCCACTCCAGAAGGCGTATTCTTTGCTGTTGCAGCCATTGTTTTGTTGAATTACTTGTATGCTTTGGGTCATTGTCCTGTTGCATCACCCATCCTCTGCGGAGCTTCAGTTGGCAGACAGATGGTCGTACGTTTTCCTTCAAAATGTCTCGATAAACTCTGGAATTCATTTTCCCATCAATGACAACAATCTGTCCAGGCCCTGAGGCAGCAAAGCAGCCCCAAACCATGATGCTCCCTCCGCCATGTTTTACAGTGGGGATGAGGTTTTGATGTTGGTGTGCTGTGCCTTTTTTTCTCCGCACATAGTGTTGTGTGTTCTTCCCAAACAACTCAATCTTGGTTTCATCTGTCCACAGTATATTTTGCCAGTAGTGCTGTGGAACATCCAGGTGCTCTTTTGCAAACTTCAAACGTGCTGCAATATTCTTTTTGAACAGCAATGGCTTCCTCCGTGGTGTCCTCCCATGTACTCCATTCTTGTTTAATGTTTTCCTTATTGTAGATGTGTCAACAAAAATGTTAGCATGTGCTAGAGATTTCTGTAGGTCTTTAGCGGACACTCTGGGATTCTTCTTTACCTCATGCAGCAATCTGCGCTGTGCTCTTGCAGTCATTTTTACAGGACGACCATGCCTACGGAGAGTAGCAACAGTGCTAAACTTTCTCCATTTGTAGACAGTCTGTCTTACCGTGGACACATGAACATCAAGGCTTTTGGAGATACTTTTGTAACCCTTTCCAGCTTCATGCAAGTCAACAATTCTTGATCGTAGGTCTTCTGAGAGCTCTTTTCTGCGAGGCATGGTTCACATCAGACAGTGCTTCTTGAAACCAGTAAACCCAAAACAGGTGTGTGTTTAAGGGCAGGACAGCTGTCAGCAACACATCCAATATCATCACACTGATTGGAGTCAAGGTTGGCTCACTCCTGGCTCCAATTAGCTCTGGGAGAAGTCATTAACCTAGGGCCTCACATACTTTGCAGACTTGCAGAATACCAAGATATGGCCTTCCAAACCATGATTGAGCCATCATCATGCTTTACCATTGGCACAAGACAGTCCTGGTCGTAAGCTTGGGACAGTGTTCGCCACACATAAACACGTCCAGTAGTTGTGAACTGTGTGAAGCTCGATTCATCAGGTCATATTACAGTCTTTCATTGAGTGATAGTCCACAATTTATGGATGTTGCACCACTCTCTCCTTTTCTGAGCAGTAATAGTGGTCACTAGTAGTTTGGCAATTGCAACTCACCCGTGAATGTTTTGCTTATGGAGTTCCCTCAGCACAGTTTTTGTGGACATGGGCTGTGGAAGACTGAGATTGAGCTCTGCAGTCACTTTTGCAGCAGTTGTTTTCTCATTCCGGGTCACAATCCTGCGCAATGTCCTTTTGTCTCTTTCAGTCAGTTGACCATGTTGACCGCGCTTATGCTTATCAGACAACATTTTCACGGAAACGGTATATGATGTTGCAACCTTTGGTATTGTTACTCGCAGCATGGCAAATAAATTGGCAACTTCAATCACAGGGGCACCAATAATTTGCCCTCTTTAAAGCTCTGACATGACTTTGTATTACTAGCAGCACACACAGTGAATGACAAAATTGAGGCTTCCCACCTGTTAGCTAGGTGTCTCATCCAACAGCGGAAGCAAAAGAGAGTGCTACATCATTTTCGCTTTCAACACGAAACAAGTTGTCACTTTCAAACCTGCAAATCATGTAGTGTTTGTGTTTTTGTCCAACCTCCTTAGTAATCATTGAAAGGGGTTCCCTGAGACCGGAAAGTTATTTAAAGGATTAAACAGTTAAGACTGTGGAGAAGGATTCATAATAATGTTTATCCAAGCTTGTCATTCATTTGTAGTGTAGTGTCAGGCAGATGACACCCTAATTTATAAGTTCAGTAATTCAGCTAAATAAAGACGAACTGCGTCAGTTGGTGATGCTGGCTTGTTTAATAAGACCTGATCCCCACTGAAATATTTAGAAGATGTCAGCACATGTTTGGCTTGGTACAAAGAACCGGCACTGTGCAGTGTGGAAAAGTGAATGAATGACATGACTGCCGGTAAAACATAGACATTCTTTTGGCAGGTAAAACATTGAATATGGATGCTTTTCAACTGTGTTTAGCTGTTGGCATGGAGATCAGCTGAAAAGTTACATTTTAGGGTTCAAAACAAGCCTTTGCTCTAAACCATGTAGTACTTTGCTTTCTATTTTCCCCCACTTTGCAGCAGCACAGACTATCATTGTCTTCAATCTGTTGCTGCAAAAGTTGTCCACAAAATGGCTTTTCTTGCGAAATGACCTGAAATTCTACCCAAAAGCGCTTTGTCTGTCCACCTGGTTTGAAAAACGTTGACTGAATGATTGAAGGAGCCGGGTGGAAAATTGTTGGGTGACAATCAGATGCAGCCACTGTTTAGGTATCCAGGCAGCTGTGGGCGCTGCAGCTGCTTGAATGCAATAGCTGGCAGCACATATACTTTTATTTATTACAGTTACTCATATAGCGCCGTCAATTTACACAGCGCTTTACATACACACACATATATATATATATATATATATATATATATATATATATATATAAATAAATAACATTCACATCAGTCCCAAACTCATACTAGGGCCAATTTAGATAGGAGCCAATTAACCTACCAGCATGTCTTTGGAGTGTGAGAGGAAATTGGAGTACCAGGAGGAAACCCACTCAGGCACAGGGAGAACATGCAAACTCCAGGCAGGTGGTGCCTTGGTTGTGATTCGAACCAACGACCCTAGTACTGCCAGGTGGAAGTGCTAACCATTTAGCCACTTTTTTACCCAGAGATTACTTTTGTTCAGCCTGCAGGCTGATTGCCAGAAATCTTTGTGGCTAGCCTTAAAGTAAGCAAAAAACTTTTTTTACATTTTGGATGGAGTAAGGGAGGGTTAGAACCCCTGTCAGTTTATTTTTTGCCATCTTGGAGATTTCCCTTCACTTCCTGTCCCATAGCCAAAACAGAAAGTGAAAGGAAATCCCAGCAAAGTAACAGAATTCCTTGGGGACCTCCAGATCACCAGAACCAGTATCTCCATGGGCAGATATTCCCACTATTACTTTTCTGGGGACAACCCACAATTTGGGGTTTCTTTTAATTGTTGGTTATGTGTTAGAGATGACACTGGTAGCTTGTGATGAGGCAGAACACTGTTTTACTTGTCTGGCTTAAGTTGCAAACATACAGAACACATTTCAGCAGACATCGTGGTTTTTTTGAAGAGAGGAAGAGAGAAAATAGGAAGAGAGAGAACCAACAAGTTTTACACATATGCATAACTAGTAGCCTTAGTGTACAATGCCATCTACTGGTCAAGTGATATTAACACACAATACTATATAGTACATGCTGTTGTATTCCCAACATTAATTTCGCTTTAAATAACGGTAAACAGGACAAATAGAGAGGATAATTCTCCTTAACAGGGGCACAGACAGCAATAAAAACCTGACAAAAAAACAATTTACCGTTAGTTGTACTTTAAGCTAAGAGATTCCTCCAACCACGCTATACAGCAGGGATGGACACATCTTCCAATAAAGCTACTGTATTTTTGAAAGCCAGCCCTGCCAGCTTTCAAAATACTCAAAGCAGCCGTAATTCAGGGGACATTTTTCCTGGCTCCTTTAATTTTGCAGTCAAAGGATAATCGGGTAGGAGGGGGCCAACAGGGCCACCAAGCCAATTTTGGCCTATTCATCAGGAACGAGACAAAATTAGTTACAGTGTATGGTCAGCTTTAGTTCAGTTGTTGGGGGCAAAGAACAAGGAGTAGACAAAGTCACCATCCTTGGGTAAGTTTAGGTTAATGACAGAGATTACACAGCTCTTTCTTTTCTCATTCCTGGCTGCTGAACAAAAACAGTGGAGGAACGAATGCTGCTAGGGAGGGTATAAAAGTTCCCCTTCCTAGCCCCCTCAGTTTGAATGAAGAAAAATGGTGGGTAGGTGATGTCACAATCTCCTCCTCATCCAATCAGTGGAAGCCATGTATTTATTGAAAAAAATACAAGGCTTTCGAATGGTGGCAGTGTCAAGAGAGTGACCTCCTGTGGTTACTATACAGAATTGCAGGCTCGTACCCGGAGATGAAAGGCTGCTGCCATCACTATAGTATTGGAAACTACTACAGTGATTTGCAGCTTACACGTCTCATTCAGGCATGAACTATGCATACTTACATTGTTTCAAGCTGGACAAATGTAACTATGCACATAAAAAAATTAATTATACCTACGTTGTCGCAAACGTGTGCATCAGAGATGGACGCGGTTTAACCATTTTGGCTTCAACCTCCATCTTGGCGAAAGAATTGACCCTCCTTATATATGTTATTCCCTCATTCTCTTTTCCCCCCCTCCCTTCCTGAGAGGCACAGTGACAGATGTGTGTTAAAAGTGTCACAGGCCAGATCCCAGCAGGGAGCCACGTGGTGCCCCACTGCCCTGAGAACATGTGTAATTTCACACCTCGTGAAAAGATAACGGAGCCTTCCCAGGAGTTGAAAGGGACTCTGGGCTAATAAAAACTTAACTCAGCATAGGTGACAGAATTAGATGAACACTTCTCCAATCTATTTCTCCCCTATGTTTCATATCTTGGAATATGAGAGACTTACATTAAAACCAGACATCCCGTCAGATGGGCTAGGAGCAGGCAAACCGTTTGATGGGTCATTCGAATTATCTCGGAGCATCTGGGGAGCCGAAACATAGAACTCGCGAACCGTGCCACATATAACTTCATAATTCATATCTAAATAATCCTCAGGATTATCTGCATAATAAAATACCTGCGGGTGGACTGTAGCTTGTGCAGCTGGGAAGTTATGAACCAGAATATGAATTATGAAAGATGTGGGCTCCAGTTTAGGGTTCCGCCCAACGATCCCTCCCTGCACAAGGGATTCGTTTGTTACTTCAGAACCACCCCCTGCTGGGAAACTTTAAAACAGGCTGTCAAGCCTAAGGAAGGTAGATTTGAAGGCATCTCCCATTTTTCCATCATAACAGCGGGAGATCAAAGCACTATTCTGCTCTAAAAAACTTGGATCTGCTTACATGAAAGGCTTACTGGCAAGTAACTTAACCCTTTAACTTCTCTCTTAGCTGTGCTATGCGGTTTCCTGTATATATATATATATATATATATTAGTTACATCTTCTCTGTAAATATTTTTATTGCACCTGTTTGACCCTTTTAGTAATAAATCTCTCTTTCTGAAAGTGTTGAACTGTTTCTATAGTTCTTAATTGCAATTTACGAATCCCTGCCTTTAAGAGACGCTACGGTTTGTTTAACTCTCTGTATAACCGGCCTGTGTCAATGACCGGGTTATGCAGACGATTATTTCAATTATTATAGTGTTATAACTGATACCGCGAGTTTCTTCTTTCTCTGTACAAAAAGGAGGTGGTGGCATTGTGGAGGGTTAGTTGCGTAATTAACCCGACCCAGTAACAATCACTCAGGTCGCAGGTACATAGATTGTAGTCCATTAGCTGGAAAATCTTTGTGCAGGGTGCGGTTGGGCATGGTATTGTTACACACGTCACATAGCGGTTTTAGATCGGCCAGTCCTTTGGTCACGAGTTTGGTGAGAAGGTCAGGGGTCTGACGCCGCGATTGTGACATATGTAAACTTCAGATTTAAATTCCAGTTTACTGTATGGAATGTCACTACTGTACTTTTGAGAATGCCGCTCTAAACTTTTGTTAGCATTTTTGCTATTAACAGTGACATCTACAGGTAAAGGAGAATAGTAAGACAACACAGTCAATGTCATCATTATAGTCTCAACTGTTCAGTGTTACCAAAAAAATCTGTGTGTCTTTGTAGTGATCATAGTTTGGTATTTATAAAAAGTTGTTTCAAGATTTCTTTGTTGTGAAAGGGAAGTATATTAAATCTGAGTTTGTCTGACAGAACACAAATTGTGAATGTGGGAGAAAGTAGTGAGAAGATTTTCCTGAAGAAGAGTTCCATCAACTACAATGAGAAGATACAACAGAGGCCCCTGACAGCAAGAGTGCACTTTGAAGATGAATCCGAACACGAAGCACAGGTTCGCTATCAAGAAAGACATCTGTTAGAGAGAACTCATACAACTAAAATAAGATCAGATGTTTTGCCAAAACCGCAGTTAAAACCTATGGAAAGGATCAAGACCGTTAAACCAACAGAGATGTCTGCCTCACCATCAGCTGCTGAAAGATCACCAACAGCTGAACAAAAGACTACAAACCTTCCACACAGACGTCAACCTTTCCCACCAAACGTAGCAAAAAAAGTGTTAATTGATATTCCGAGAAGTGGTCTTCCCAGCAGGCAACCTGTTCAAATTCGGATGTCTCAAGCCATGAAGGACAAGCAGTTATCTTCTAGCATCAGCAAGGAGGCCAACTCTCTTGATGGGATCACTATGAGCTTTAAAAGTACCAGCCAGGAGTGGAAGGAACAAAACCCAAGTATCTCAGAAAGCAAAGAGAATAAAAGCAATCTCAGCTTCTCATCTCTGGAGACCATTGGCAGTGGAATCACCGAAGGTATTGTGTAATGTTGAAGCATATTTGCAGATTTTTACACCTGGAGGGGGGATCTACAGCAGTTTTATATATGGAAAACTGCCACATTCCCTCTGGTAATTAGGTGCAGAACCTGCTCTAGTTTCGGTTTCAAACTGGCTTAGGTGACGCTGATAGACTGAAACAGGTCCATCTGCTTATTTAATGTGGTGCCTGCTAATCCTGACAGTTTCCTGCGCCATTATACTGACACAGAAAGCTTAGTTAATTCCCTGGATTGTGTTAAAGATGGGGAAAAAATACAAAACTGCTGCAGATATGTATACCTGCAGCAGCCTCAAAAATGATACTTGTTAAGGCTGAATGGAGCTATTCTAGCAGATGAAGCCCTGAGGTAATCATGTAGTGTCAGAGCTTTCTGCGAAGCCACCCCCTCACACACAAACTAATTTTGTTTTTGGTCATCACTATAATGGGCAGCCTCACTGACTAACAGGAATGTGCATAGCAACCAATCAGCTTCTAACGTCAGCTTGTTCAGTTAAGCTTTGCCAATAAAACCCGAAAGCCGATTGGTTTCTATGCACAGCTGCACCAGATTCTGTGTGCACCGGTTGTACTAAATATCCTCCCCCTCCCTTTCACTGTATGCTGGCATCCTTGTGTTTAGGCTTATGTTTTCTAGAGCTGGACACAAGGTTGAACACTTTGACATAAAAGCTAATTGAATATGAATAACTCCACAGCGCCATGGTAGTTAATTGAGAACTATAAACCGACAGCCGCCAAGGCTGTTGGGACTTGTAGTTTCTCATTCAGAGAACACTGTGAAGCCCCACACAGCTGCGTTTTTTTAAGCTTTGACAGCTAGCAAGGGGGGAGAAGATCCCGGGGAGCGGGGGTCGGTCTGATCGAAACATGTTACACCCTGAATATGGGTGTAACATGTTACATAAGGTGAACTTATCCTTTCAGCAAATATTGTAAATTACTTTCCTGTGTTTATACTGTATGCAGACTCACACAATCTAACAAGAATGTGTCTAAAAAGGCTTCTTCACAGTAAGAGCTGTGTAAATGTGGAAGACTCCCTCAAAAACTAGTTCTGGCCAGCTCAGTAGATTGTTTTAAAAAAGAGCTGGATGGATTCCTAAATGTACAATATATAACTGGATACTTTTATAGGTAATAACACTAGGAAATATCCAATTGCCACATGGATTGGGAGGGAATATTTTCCCCCTACTGGAGTGAGTTGGATCATGCTTTACTGAAGGTTTTTTTGGCATTCCCCTGGATCAACTGTGGGTATAGGATTGTGTATATGGAGGTTTTTTTTTTGATTGATTCAAGATTCAACTATATGGACTTTCAATCTAGGTATGCAAAATCTCTTCCCAATGACACTGCCAACACAGCGGCATATTTTTCCCCCCACTGACATCAGGGCTATGGGGTGCACAGGGGGCCCAGAGAATGCAGGTACACAGGACACAGTTGACGAACATGAGCAGTCTAGGACAGGAATTTTACTTACAGGTATGGTCTAGGGATAACAATGAATATACAGAGAAGGTGATGGCCCCTGGAAGGACTGAGGCATAGTCTAAAGTCAGCCATACACAGATTGAAATCTGGTTGGCTCAGCAGGGGCTGCCTATATTTCAATCCTTGTATGGGCATGGTAGTTGTACAGAAGTCGATCTACCAGTTGACTTCTGTACAACCATCCTGTCAGGCGTTACCTTCTAATTAGAGCTGTAGGCTATAGCCAGCAGCATTGATCAGTGTTATCTGACAGAGGGGAAGGCTCGAGTGTGTGGATGGGGAAATCAAGTCTTTTTTTTTTTTTCCCTCCAACCAGGGGGTTGGGAAATCGAAAAACACCACCACTGACTCATGTATGGGCTGCTTAAACACGTGCCGTCCAGAGGATTTACCCCCCTTCCTGACCAGGCCATATTTTTGCATTATGGCGTTGCGTTACTTTAACTGACAATTGCGTGGTCATGCAAAGCTATACCCAAATGAAATTTGTGTCCCTTTTTCCCCACAAATAGAGCTTTTTTTCTGTGTTATTTGATCGCCTGTGTGTTTTTTATTTTTTGCGCTATGAAAAAAAAAAAAGATGACAATTTTGAGAAAAAAAACTGTTTTTGACTTTTTGCTATTAAACATATCCAGTAAAAAAAATTTGAAATCAAATTTCGTCATACATTTAGGCCAAAATACATTGTGCGACATGTCTTTGCTAAAAAAAAAAAATCCCAATACGTGTAAATTAATTGGTTTACATGAAAGTTATAGCATTTACAAATGGCGGTATATATACTGGGCTTTTTTTTTTTTAATTTTTACTAGTTAAGGTTGCGATCAGCGACTTATAGAGGGACTGCGGTGGGCATTTCTGACACTGGGGGGAACTGACTTGGTGTCACTGACATCCCCAGTGACACCAGTACAGTGATAAGTGCAAATAAAGGCACTGACACTGTACTAAGGGCACTGGGCATGAAGGGGTTATCACATGTGGGGTGATCAAAGGGTTAACTGTGTGCTGTTTTACTTGACGTCCTGTGTTTGTGCTTCACTGTACACACACTACTTTGCATGGCTGTGCTATGCACGAGCTGACAGGGAGGAGAACTGTTATGTTTACTAAGTGTCCCCCCCCCATCGGAGATCCTCGGCAATCACTGGGCACCGGCGAGTAATCACCGGCCAGGACCCGCTGATTGAGAGCCACGGCCACTAATGGCGGCGTGGGTAGGGCTCCCACACCCCCTACCCAGAAATGTTAAGTCATGTGTATATATACACGTGATTTTGTGCACAGCTGCTGCCCTGTAGCAATATTTCTGCTATAGGGCGGAGCTAAAGCAGTTAAGGAACCTTCTGGTCCCCACGTTGCAGTTCTCAGACTTACCCAAACAGATAGCTACTGGGAACTAAGGTCCAATATGCAGAATGGAATCCCTTGTAGCGCTGAGGGCCAGGGATCACAGGACAGCAGGGAGTATATCCCAAGCTGGCAGGCATGTATGGAAACAGATTATGGGAACAGTTGCACAGAGCCAGACAACCAAGACATGGAAGAGTGAGTAGCAATGCAAAGAGACAAACAGCAAGCTCTATGAGGTGTATGTGGTAGAGGTGCATGGGGACACCAAGCAGGAAAGACTAGGAGTACACTGGGAGACAGCGAAGCATACTGCAGACAAAAGGTGACAATAACAAATAGGCAGAAACTAACAGGAGATCTCAGAAGGCTGAAAGCTGGCAAAGCTGCACAAGGATGCTGGAATGTTCAAAGGACAAAACAGGCGCAAGGGAACAAGGAAGGGTGAGAGCACAAAAACACACTGGAAGGCACTTGTACACAGACATTAGCAGCTACAGGAACACAAAGAATAAACAGGGCTGCTAGGGGGTCTCTCAGAATGTAGAACAATAGAAATAAAGCGATCACTTAGCATCTACTCAGGAAGCACTGGGGTACACTAGGCACCACAAGGACTCTTCAAGGCCACAGCCCAGGGGCGGACTGACCATTTGGAAACTCGGGCACTGCCCCAGCCCTAAGAACACTAGCTGTTGCTCAGGCAAAGCCTGTTGGAATGAGCCCAGTTTAAATAGATGGGGATATGGTCTGGTTTGGGTTGGGCGTGTAGCTTAATTAATCAGTCTTGAACACAAGTCTTGTGGGATAAGTCCTCATGCACACTGGACGTTTTCAGAGCTGCTGTTTTTGGCTTTTGACATTTTTTTGACCAAAACAAATTTTGGTCAAAAATAATGCAAAAAAATGTGGCAAAACGCCGCTAAGCGCTAAAACATTATGAAAAACGCAGGTTTTTAGCGTGACTTTACACAGCTAACGTTACCAGCGTTATCAAAACACCCAATGTGCATGGAGCCTAGCAAGTAACAACAGAACCTTACATGTTAAAGGCATGGAACAACATGTAGCAGCATGCCTGCTGGTCTTTGGGAATAGAGGAGACAGATCTGTGACATAAACCACTATTAAACTCTTTAGCTACAGTACACAAAACTAGCTACTGTTATAGTTGCAGGCGCAAAACTATTATATCTATTTTGGCACCACCAATTCTATTAGCCCTGCCCCATCTCCAACCTCAGTCCCCATGAACAGTGGATAATCGGACGCCCCCCCTCCCCAACGGAGAGAGCCTGACACCAACACCCCCGCAGAGAGAGCCTGACAGTTACCAACCACACCCCCCGGCGAAAGAGAAAGACACTCACCTGCACAGTTCTTGACATCACCGGGAACAACAATTGGGCTCTGCATACACCATCAAGCAGCCCGCAGCTTCTCTTGGATCCCACTTGGTCCCCATGCTGCATATGTCCCTTCATCCAGGGAGCAGTGCTACCCCCCCTAAAAAATGGCACCTAGGCAAATGCCTTGTTTAACTTGTAAATTCGCCCCTGGCCATGAATTCAAAACCAAGCCCTTGATGAGGGGATGTTAAGAGTCAGAAGATGTTATAAGTTTTTGATCTGTTGTTCAGTTAAAATAAGCAGAACACAAATGCATGAAAAAATGCATCCCTTTAAATCCTACAGAGCTCTTCCCACTGGCCAGTTGAATTTCGGTTGCATATTTAAAAGTCCTGCTTGCTACATTTTTGGTGCATGTTTGGTGCTGTAAAAAAAAAGTACCAAAAACTTTCTTCCCCATTGAAATGAATGGAAAATGTGTCATAAATGCATAAAAATACAAAACATCTGTGGGAAGGGCTTTGTCCAGTCCAGAGATATGGGGAAACAATGCAATGCAAACACATCAAAAATGCAGATTTTCAATGGAGCAGCGTGAAAGGGATGCATGAACCCATCTCTCCTTCTTATGTATGGGTGTCTGTACTATTGAAACATAGCTCTGTATATAAAGCAGACCCTATGCTGCCCCCAATACTGACTGTCATTGGTACATATTAAAATAATTACAGGACACAAGGGCAGAGGTTGTCAAAGGACACAAAAGGTGTCATGATTTTGGGCAGTGGTTCATAAAGCGGAGTTCCAGACGTTTTTGTGTTTGTTAAAAGTCAGCAGCTACAAAAACTGTAGCTGCTGACTTTTAATAAGCACACACTTACCTGTCCTGGAATCCACTGATGTTCTCACCTGTGCCATCCCTTCTCCCCCTTCTCTCCTGCATGGTGCCGGCAACTCTACTCTGGGCACCAGGCTGTTCTACTTTTGAGTGGAACTCCGCTTTAAAGGATATGTTGACGATTAGGAACATGTTACATGGTACACCCATATTTAGGGTGTAACATGCTCCTATGTACACCACCTTCCACCACAGAGGCTCCCTGCACCCACTGTCACAATTTGAGAACAGCGCTCACATGGCTGCGTCATTTATTCACAATTTGAATGTATGAACTACAAGAACATTGTGGCTGATGGCTTGTAGCTCTCAATGAACTGCGAGGGCACTGATGAACACTCTTAGTTCATTGACCTTCCTGCTCTCAGGTAACTGCCTGCCCGTATCGGAGGTATGGGTAGACAACTATCCTGAGAGTCTGCAGGAGCCTGACACTGCATCCGTGATCTGCTGATTGTGGGTGCAATGATCTGCAGGCTCCTTAGAAAAAAATCATAAATGCACATTTTTTTACCTGCAAAACAATGTGCATGTATTATTTTTTTTTTCAAAAGGTGAACTTAACCTTTTTTGAGTCATGGATCCCTTCTTCTGGTCCTCTTCACAGATAGCACCTTTTTTTAAAAAAAAAGAAATTGTCTGGTCCTGTCCCCTATTGCACCTCACTCACCTAGGCGATTGATGGCAGTTGTACAAAGAACAATAATACAACTTGAAATGGTAAATATGGGCCAACAACGAGTCAAGAGATACTTAAGCTGGCCGAGATGGTTTGAATCTCAGCCAGTTCCTGCTGCAGATTCGAAACATGTACGGGCAGGTTGAATGTAACCAATGATCTATGTATCAACTTGGGTACAAACAGCCTGCCAGATTTTACATGCGATTATTACTAGAAGCTGATATAGCCACTAGCAATAATCACTTCTCCTGGCGGGGATGTCTTCCCCTGCTGGGAGAACACAATGGCTCGGTGGGAAGGATTCCCCTGTCAACACTGACTGTGATGGGGGAACCCGTGGTTGCAGGAAAGAAATTTGCTCCCTGTATGGCCTGCCTTAGAGGTTTGTACTGTAAGCAGTGGCAGGGTGCATTTTCTTTCATTTCTATTAATTGGAAACCTTTGATTGGCACAAAGGGGAGGGCTGTATAGCAAATGTAAATGTTATTTTTTCATCAAACCCTCATGGACCCCCTGAAACTCATCCATGGACCCCAGGTTTGAAGCATCTGATTTAGGGTGTGCATAGGCCATCATGATGCCTAAATAAAGCTCTGGTCTGAGTGGTCCTGCCAATGTGTTATCACCAGATAGCACTTCATTTCAATGCATTTTACACCACAGAAATCCTTGAGGAAGTTAGCATGTTGGGAGAACCATCTCTGAACCTCTCTTTTTTCCCTTCCCTGCCCTCCTTGTCTATCACCTCTTTCTTTACTTAGTGATATTCCTGATGCCAATTTTTAAGTTAGAATGTAAGTAAAATATTTTATTGGACTGATATTTCTGGCCGCTTTGCAATTACAAACCCTTACTGCTGCCTTTTCACACAGTTTCCTCTGAAGTGACTATAACAACGCTGGAATGGAGAGGTTCTGAATCTTCCATTGGCAGTGAAAGTCGCACAAGGTCTTCATCTCAAAACCAAAGTCTCAATCTGAATCCTCCATCATTGGGTAAAGGTAAAACCTGCTATAAAATATGCATACCTTTATGCAAATTATAAATAACATGAGAGCAGGGCTATGAATCATGGGGCCCATAGCAAAATGTTGATGGTGCCCTACCGGCTAATAATCTCTGTGACAGGTGGCAGTGTCAACTGTGGCAATGAATGACATTGATGTTAACAAGTATTGCTAAATCCAGAAAGGCAGCAGGGACCTATTCTTTGAGTAAAAGTTGTAGTAGCAATAATAACAACCACAATGGTATTTTATAATATGACAGAATTACTATTGCTCTTGCACATAAATGCTACACAAGCACAATACAGACTTCTTTAAACTTTTTGTAGAACTGCAAACCTTAGCTGTTCTAAAAGGTTTTAGCTGTGGAGATACACAGAGATTTTTGACTGCATTAGGCATTCATGTTTATTTCAGTCTGAAGCAGAAATTCTGAGGGCAATAAATCTACAGTGCTAAAACCACTAATCAAATGCGTCTTACTGCACTGCGTCTTTGACTAGCACAAAGATCCTGAGGATGGACTTCAGCTCTTCTTTACTGAACACTTCAAATGTAGTTTTTGCTAACAGCCTCCTAATGTGGCCCCTCCTACCCCAGGCCCTATAGCAGCTATGTGGGCCTCCATGAATATTTTTATAACACTGAATAAGACTTATGTCCTGTACACACTATAAGAAAATCGTACGAAAATTTTCGGACAAGGACCGATCGTCCGATAATTGGATCGTTAGTACACAGCTTTCGAAAGCCAATCACGACAATTCCTATGACAATATCCAAAGGGACAAGCGCAAAAATTTTTCTCCTACGATACTAGATCGTACGATTTTCATTTAATCAGTACAGTAGTCGGCTGAAAATACAATACAAATACAATACATGACATCACTTTTGAAATTCTTTTCTTTCATTAGGAGAATTTTCATATCTTTAGTAACCTTTTCACTTTCGATGTGAGACTAGCAGGCGAAAATAAACGGCCGATTGTTCATCCGATATTCCCATCGTGTGTACAGGGCATTAGACTTGGTTGGAATTTGTACACATGCTTGACACCTGGGTCTTAGTGCACTAATGATCTACAGAAGAAAGAAACTGCTTGTCTCTGTTTCCGAAGGACCCTGTGTCCTCTGACTGGAGTGGCCCAGTCAGAATCCTGACCTCAACCCGATTGAAATGCTGTGGCATGACCTTAAGAGAGCAATCAATGCAGCTTTACTGAATTACAGTTGCAAGAAAAAGTATGTGAACCCCAACGTTTGGTTGAGGTTATTGCTGCCAAAGGAGGGTCAACCAGTTATTAAGTCCAAAGGTTCACATACTTTTTCCTCCCTGCACTGTGAATGTTTACATGTTATGTGCAATTAAACCATGGCAACATCTAATGTTTGTGTAGTATTATGTTCAGCAGACTGTGTTCTTCTATTGTTGTGACTTAGATGACGTTCAGAGCACATTTTATGCCCAATTCATGCAAAACTCCACGTAATCCCAAGGGGTTCACATACTTTTTCTTGCAACTGTATTCTACCTAGTTCAGTATTTGTTTGATCTGAGAAGGACATGCATCATCAGTAGGTTTATTTACAAGTATACACATTTGGTGAACTGTTCCTTTTATTTCAGTCTTGCTAACTCCAGGCTGGTGGAATTCTGAATTGTAATATTTATGAAGCAAAGAGTTTCAGTTGGCAGTTATAATACGTCTGTTATGTCTTTCATAAGGTACAGAGGTTTCCTTCTACAGCAAAGTGAAGAAGAGCCTTCAGGTGAAGATGAAAATGAGCCCTGGCATCAGGATGATGAATGATACTCACCAATCAGAGAGGGATTATTCTGATTCCAGTTCCCAACGTTCCAAATCCATGGAGATGAATCAAGGCTCGGATGCTTCATTAGAACTTGATAGGTAATGTATATTCACAGCAAAGAATATGGGCATAGCCTGTTCCTACTGGTTTGCCATTCATGACATTCTGATGTGTGTAGGAATCATCATTACTATGTGTTGTTGTTATGGACATGAATCCCATGCTGAAAGTTTGGCTAAAATCAAAAACATGAAAACCAGCACAAGGGACATAACTTACAGTTAGTATTATGTGCCTTTTGTGCCGATTCTTCTTCTTTAAAGGAGAAATTTTCCTCTGCCCCCCAACCAACAGGCTGTCAGGAGCTGTGATCAAGAGATCTCAACTACAGTATGTCCGCTCCTTTCATGTTAGATCCACCATTCATAGAAACTATTCTTTAAGTTCCATGAAATTACACAGGATCTGTGGATGGGGGATGGGTGGATGATTGTTCGTTCTGTTCCCTCTAGTTATATGAGCAAGAGTTCAAGTCAAACTGGGATTTTTTAGTTTATATTAAAATAACACATTTCAAGAAGTGGAAACTGCATTTATTTTTTTTTTTACATACTCCCCTGCTACATTTATCCCAGTGTGTAACTAATGCCTGGAAAGCTTCGGAATAGAAAGATTTATCAGTACACCTGAACCATTCAAGAACAGCCTGCTTCACTTAGTCATCGTGTTCACCATTTTTACAGAAAGATTAGTCTCTTGTGCAATTTCACGTCAGGTTGTGTCGATTATCCAGGATCAGGTATGCCAGGCGCTGAATGTTCATAAGAATGACTGCTGTGGGCTGGGAACCACCACAGCCGGGATGGTCATTGATGGACGTGCGGCCATCTTTGAAACGTTTACACTATTCAAATGTTTTACTGCGGCTCAACATCTCATCGGCTGAATGTACTGTGCTTGAAGTCTGTAGATATCGGCAGGTTTTACACCTTCGTTCACAAGAAACTTCATCATCACACACTGTTCCATGCACGCACTAACACAGTTGTCTGCCATCTTGATTAATGGTCTCTGGACTGGCCCCCAACATGTGTGCCACCTTTCAGTAAATGGACACACTTGCCACTTACTACTGTGTGTAGTACCGCCCTGCTAGCATCCCTTTTCATACCTGTAAAATTAAAAGTCCCGGTTTGATTTGAACGCCTCTTTTATATGTGTGTGTGCAGTGAAACCTATGAGTGGTAAGGTTTACTGTCAGCTTTCAAAAGTAATCTTAAGCCTTCATAATTTAAAAAAAAAAAAGCAAAGTTAATGCACACCTTCTCTATTCTTCTCCTTTACAGAAATCTTTTGCTCCAGCACTACAGGTACACTTTAACCAGTCAGTCCACCCAAAACTGATGTTTAGGAAACTTGTGCAGAGAGAGATATGCAGGGTGCCAGTTGAATGGTTGTATCCCTGTGTCAATGGCTGTAATACATTATAATACACTGACCTGGAACAAACATGCAGATCTGTATTTTGTCTTAGTCTCCAGCCACCCGTTCTATGTTTGTTCCAGAGGCATGTCTCAGACAGCCAGGAAACTAGCATTTTCAGATGCTCAGCAATGGTAACCCAGATTTTTCTGTCAATACAAGTTTATTTTTATATCGCCAATAATGCAATGAGTGGAAACTCCAGTTGTAGAAGGAATGGGACTCCAATGTTGAAGGGAACAGAGCTTGGAGTCTGGCTGGCAAATGACTCCCCAAGGGACATACGAGGCCAGCAGATAACTCAGTCCACTGTATTCACCCTGAAAGTGGAATATCACTGTTATGAAGGTTGATATTTTAAAGATCATACCATTTTTATTAAGCAATGCTTCATTCAACCTTCACAGTCTCAAGAGGCAGGATTTCCCTTGTAGCTCTCTACAAAAACACTCCTATGACCTCATATATGAAACATGTTTGAGGTAGGATCTCCATAGTCTTCTCTCCTAGCTCTCAGCTTTAAGAAGCTTTCAGACCGGATTATCTGAAGATAACTAAATTCTTCCTTAGCGCCAAGGATGGCTAATAATAAGCTCAATATGAAGGCTTTAATCAGCTGCTGCAGAAAACTGCTACATTGTGTCAATGGCTTTCTGTGTCATTTTCCACAGTGGAATATAGCCCAGTAATGCGATTCATGATACAGGGGGATTTGGCTTATCCATGATCTGTTTCCACACATAAATTCAGCTTTCAGACTCAGCTCCCGTCTTGTGTTTCTTTTTAAGAAGAGAAAAAGTTGCATCTCACGGAAAATCAAGCCCGCATGGTGCCACTAGTCCCCGCCAGGTTATAATGAGAGAAAACGAAAGCAGCGGTATCAGCCAAGATAGGATGAAGATGGATGCGGAGGCACAGAATAAGGATAGAGACGTTCCAATGAAGGTGACTTTGTACTAGGATGAAACACACAAGTCTCATTAATATATGTATGAACACACAGACTCTAGGCAAGTTTTAGAGTTACAAATGCACCCAGTTTCTTTTGCTGCAGGCCAAGTGGAACTGTATTGTCTCTGTTCATAGAGCTCACTGAGCTGTATTGGCATCACAGATGCATATGGAAAATAGGTGCAGTGTGTTATAGTTGGTCCTGAGCTGATGTAATCACTGCGATAGGAAAGTATATTTGCTGAGTAGAGATATATATGCTTGGTTGACAGTTTTTGATGGAATGAGATTTTAGAGCAGATATAAAGCTAACTAGAGAAAAATACTGATCACAAGGGAAGGCAGGGTGTGCGGGATGCTGCAGTGGAAAAAGCTGATCCCATGGCGTGTTCCAGGTCCTGTGACCTTAATGCTGGCCATAGATGATTGGTTTCTATAAAGCAGTCATTAAAAACAAAACAAATTCTTCCATCCACCCATTCAAGGTGGATGGAGGAATCCTCCTCGCTATGCTATTGTATTCTGGTGTCCGTTTATGAACCAGCGATAAATGATCGCTGCTCAGTTCTCCGGCATTCTCAGGGAACACAGTTCTCCTGTGAATGCCTTTTATGAAGCAGTTCTCCGAACGAAGGGAGAACGGTCTACAAACGCTGGAGAACGGTCTACAAACAGTGGAAAACGGCTGATTTTACTATAATCTCGTGAGATTACAGTAAAAGATCAGTTTACTAAGCAGAGGTAAATTATCGCTGCTTAGTTTGCGGTCCCTCCGATTCTCCAGCTCTGGGCCGGAGAATCTGGAGGGAGAACACAGATCTCCAGTGAAGAGCTGAACAGTTCTCTGCTGATCTCCTGAGTGTCATAAACTGTGAATGACCAGAAAATAGCTGCGATCCTCTGAATCGCAGCTATTCTCTGTGTCATAAACGGACACCTCTGTCAGCAGGGACTCCTCTGTGGCCAGAATACCCTGATCAGTGCTGCATGCACTGATCGAACACAAATTTTCCAACATCCCCGTTTGAGAGTAGCTGATCACTAGGTTGACTCCTCTCAAATGGGGAAAACCAAAGATGGTTTGAAACCATCCCTGCTGAACTGGCCTAATTTAGATCCATCTATGGCCAGCTTAAGAAGATCTGTTAGTTCATCTGACCTGAAACAGCTCTTCTTTGTGGGTACCAACATTATCATTCACTTTCATTGTATTGGTCTCAGAACCATGGACTGTAGTGCTACGTAACCTGCTGTTTACAAGTGACAGGTTACTTTCCCTACTGCAGAACCACTCTACTGTACATTCATAGTGGATCAGTATTTTCCTGAAGCAGACCTAAAAACTTTAAAATTAGCCCCTATTCAATTTGTCAGTGCTGGTATAATTTTTTTTATAGACTAGGCTAAGTTGTACACACTTACTGTATATTCAAGTGACTGATTCATGAGGCTCTGATGCTGACCACTTTTAAGATACTTTCAAGCCCTTTAAGGCATCATACACACTGGGCTTATACAGGTGTTTTGTCCTTTTTTTCATTCAGCCTGTAGAAGCAATGTTAGCTTACGTGTCCATAGGCATACTTGTGGACGAGTGTTTACAGGCTGAAAAAAAAAAAAAAAATCACAAAGTGTGTTTTTGAGAAGACCTTTTGGGCAGAAAACCCGAGTGACATGCCGCATTTAGGCTTGTCAAGCGGTTTTAAGTGTCAGGTTTTTTTTTTAAAACAAACTTACTGGCAGGATCATCAAATGAAAACAGAATAAAGAAAGCTTAAGAAGTAACTAATGCAGCAATCGCGTCTAAGAATTGGTAAGCAGCTGCAATATAATAAATGTTTGCTATTGGGTTTAAATACTGCTTTAAGAATGCCTCAAAACTGTTGCAGGTGGTCAGCTGTATTCATTAGAGTAGAACCGAGCACTACATTACATTCACCTGCCATCCAATGTAGTTGAGGTGGATAATATGAGTAGGAGAAAGAATTAGCAGCTGCTTTCCATATGAGTGAGAAGGCTTCATTCTATACAGTCAGCTGTTTCCACTGGTTCCTCTGCCTGACTGTTGCTGAGATCATGGAAACATTCCCCATGGGCCATTTCACACGTATACACATGCAGTAACACATGTTTTTGCTGCAAGCTTTTATTAGCATTTTCATGTGTTTAATATGCCCATTGCTGCTGCTTTTCTATTCATGCATTATGCAAAATAAGTCAAAATCAATCAGAACAGATATTTTACATGGTGCAGATGTGCTATAAATGTACAAAGCTGCATGGTACATGAGTGTTTATGCACATTCATTTTAATGGCCCTCCTCAACGTGAGTGCTGTAAATGCAGCAAAATACCACATGTTCTATATTTTTTAAGCCCCAGCTTATAGCTGTGAGCCAGCCACTTAGGAATAAATGGGACTGCCTCTTGAAATGCAATTATATGCAGCAAAATGCATACCTTTTGCTGCATAGAACAGGACAACATGAACAAGCCCTCATCTTGGGATTCTCTTGCTGCATGAAAAACTTTGGATTTCATACATTCCACATTGGGCATTTAAGTAATCATTTAGATTATTGATCTAACATGACTTTATGTTGTGTTTTTCTTTTCTTTGTTACAAAGGCCCCATTTTTGTCCATGAGAATGATGCAATCCTTACTGAAGAAGAAGGGTCGTGCAAAAAATTATGTGGTGCATGTGCCCTCCCCTCCTCCACTGGAATCCAGGTAATGAGATAAGTAGCTGAAAATTTCAAAAGTTTCCTAAAGCCAAACTGTAGCTGTATCCTCTGAGGGGGAGGGAGTGGAAAAGAGTTTGTGACCCCCACTGCATGGAAATTGCACAGTCAGTACATTTACTGGACAAAACTTTGTTGGTTAAAAAAAAACTTAAAAAATGTATATTTATATTATATATTTATTTATTAAGGATTTCTGTATGTACACATTTTCAATAAAAATGGTTTTAAAAAATATATTAAAGTGGAACTTCGTCAAAATGGGAAGTTCCACTTGTTTACATCCTCCCCCCCTCCACTGCCACATTTATTTATTACAGGTAGTTATATAGCGCTGTCAATTTACAAAGCGCTTTACGCATACATTTTGTGTGGCTCAAATCTCATCCGCACCAAAAAGGTGCAGGACCCTTTTTCCTCCTGCACCTGATTTGTATTGCATGCAATGTGAATTCTTGTAATCACACTGCATTTTGTAATCTGTTTCAGGGTGTCGTTAATTTAACATTGAACCCTGTACCAGATTGTATGGACGTCGTGCGATTGCAGTGTGGTGCGGGAAACGCACAGGGTTCGCTGCGTTTCCCACACCACAGTAGTGTGAAGCAGGGCTCAAGGAGCGTACAATCTAAAGTCCCTACCATACATTCATACAAACACATACTAGGGCCAGTTAACCTACCAGCATGTCTTTGGAGTGTGGGAGGAAACCGGAGTATCCAGAGGAAACCCACGCAAACCCAGGGAGAACATGCAAACTCTGTTCAGGTAGTGCTGTGGTTGGGATTTGAACCAACAACCCTAGGGTCAGGGGCGGACTGAAGCTCATGGGACCCCCAGGCAATAAGAGATAATGGGGCCACCTGTGTCTGCCTACACTACAGCCAAAGCCACACCCACACAACACCCCACCTACATATTGCAGCTCAGCTGCATAGAAAGGGCATTAAAAATTATTTACAAAATAATAAAATAACGTCATGGGGTCCCCCCTCCATTCATACCAAGCCCTTCGGGTCTGGTATGGGTTTTGAGGGGAACCGTCACGGCAAAATTGATGTCACTGGGTAGCCCCGCCCCTTACATATTTAAGACCTGTCAAGCCAGTGGAGCAAGCAGACGGCCGGGAGCCAGCGTCGAGAGCAGAGCCTTTTTTTTTTTTTTTTTTCGGGCAGCGGCGGGCATCGTGATTGATGTTGGATCTACTTCGGGGGACACTTTTATTTTTCTTCTTTTAATAAAGGACTTGTCAAAAAATGTCTTCTTTCATACTACACTTTTGTGAACGGGTAGCAGTACCATGTACTCCATACTCATTCACACGGGGGGTTTGCAGGATATGGGGGCCCCCCTGTTAAAGGGAGCTTCCAGATTACAATAACCCCCTGCCTGCAGACCCCCACAACCATCGGCCAGGGTTGTGAGGAAGAGGCCCCTGTCCCCATCAACACGGGGACAAGGTGCTTTTGGGCAGGAGCCCCCTACGCTCCAAAGCACCCCGCCATGTTGAGGACATGTGGCCTGGTATGGTTCAGAAGGAGGGGGTGGGTGCGCTTGTCCCCCCCCCCCCTTTCCTGACCTGTCAGGGTGCATGCTCAGATAAGGGTCTGGTATGGGTTTTTTGGGGGGACCCTCATGCTTTTTTTTTTTTTTTTTTTTGGCGTGGGGGTTCCCCTCAAAATCCATACCAGACCTGAAGGGCTTGGTATGGATGGAGGGGGGACCCCACAACGTTTTTTTAATAATTTTTCTAATTGCTGGCAATTCTCTCTTTTTTCATTCAGCTGTCAGTGGAGAACCCCGCTGACAGATGAAACATTAACGGATGGTTTTCACTACTAAAATACTGCATGACTAGATAAAATAACTAATGCAGATTTTGAAGTATTTTAAGATACCGCTTAGTGAATTGTGCCCAGTGAGCCTCTCACCAGGCCCCCTACTGACCCCAGGCCCTTGGGCAATGCCCAAATGGTCAATCCGCCCCTGCCTAGTGCTCATTTGGCACTTTTTTGTAGGGAGGGGGTACCAGGTTTTGACAGATTCCACTTCCAGTCAGATGCGCTGCGACCACCTGAGATGGAAATTCAATCCCCCCCCCCCCCCTCCTTCCCTGCCTGTTTTTTTTTTTTATTTTTTGGTTAACTTTGTTGTTTGAGTATAGATCTATGCTTGTCTCAAGCATGTTTGAAGCTATTTACTGTTGTACATGTACAAATTGCCAAGAGAAGAGAGGAGGGGGGAAACAAACAGACAAAGAAGTGGAGGAGAATAAACTCCTCACATGAAAAAAATGAGTAAACGGGATTTTAAGGTGCCATAAATAATAGAACAATATAAGTTAAAACTTACAATATTTATTGGTAAATCAGTAAAAAATTAATTTAAATGAGATACATTTGAGTATCCCAACATTAAATGGAAATACTTGTTCAGAGACATAGATCCGGTGCAATATTTCTCAACAATTTTTGCCTATTTTAGGCTTCTTCAGGATACATTTAATATAACATCTATAACAAAAAATGTATGTTGATTACACAATATACCAACAAATTAGATATCCTGAGTACATATGTAAAAAAAATATGGCAAATTTAAATCACTGTAGATCATATGTAATATACATCATACAAATATTTTGAATATTGTTGAAGGGCAACTTACCAAATAGTTCATAATGGCTCAAATAGACAAGTAGTATACAGAATCATTATAGTGCAATTTGATAGAACACAGAATCCTCAAAAGGGCCCGGACAAAATGGCGTTTCAGATGGTTGGTAGAGGGGCACACAAGCTAAAATATAAGGGTAGAAAAGCATCAACAGCCATTGAAAGTTTCCAAAAAGAAAGATTACTTAAGAGGTTAAATAAAGAAGCATATACCTTTAAGGAATAGGATAAACACCACTATTTGTATAGTAAAGAATTTGAACAGTGAGTTCAAAAGGAAAAACAGAGGAAGCAGCAAGCACAATGTGGCAAACCCTCTGCTCCCACTATGCAAACATATAAACAAAAGGTGCAGCGCTTATATGAAATGAAATAAAATAAATTATGCTACTAATGTTTTAGTGTAACAAAATGATGAAAAATGGCCAGTAATAAACGTTCAACATGGAATGGCAAGAACATGAATGAAATCCTCTGTAATATGTCCCAAAAAAACTTGAGCAAAAAATAGTCCAGAGAGTGATGTGAACCAATAGTGGCCAATAATAACTGTGACTTCTGTGATACTCTTCCACCACTATGCACTCACCAGAAGTAAAAAGCAAGCCAGCATTGAATGAAAATGACTCCTTGGAACGTATCTGCCCACTTCCTACCACCAGACACCAATCCATCCAAGGATGAAGTCCCTCCTAAAGGGAGAGCTCACAAACAGAGCAGCAATCCTCACTCCATTTCTTTGGTTACAAATTAACAGGATAGGTTCCCCTCATGATGGGTGCAAATGAACATCAGAATGGAAAGTCAGCGTGTAGAGATGTCTAACTGTGTGCTGACATGTTTAGCCTAGCACAGGGACACTGAGAAACAAGGTGAGCAAAGCCACAAAATGATTCAGGATTTCTGGTTCAAAAAGTGATCTTATTTACAATAAGCAATCCTATTAGCTTCAGAAACTGAGATGAAATGAATAGTTTATACACTGCTCAAAAAAATTAAAGGAACGCTTTTTAATGAGTATAGCATCAAGTCAATTAAACTCCTGGGATATTGATCTGGTCAATTAAGTAGCAGAGGGGGTTGGTAATCAGTTTTAGCTGCTTTGGTGTTAATGAAAAACAACAGTTGCACTAGATGGGCAACAATGAGATGACCCCCAAAACAAATGGTTTTGCAGGTGGAGGCCACTGACATTTTTTCCCTACTCATCTTTTCTGACTGTTTTTCACTAGTTTGCATTTGGTTACGGTCAGTGCCACTATTGGTAGCATGAGGCAATACCTGGACCTGGATCAATATGTGCCATTGCCAGTAGGTTTTGCTGTGTCTCCCAGCAGTCTCAAGAGCATAAAGGAGATTCCAGGAGACAAGCAGTTACTCTAGGAGAGCTGGACAGGGCCGTAGAAGGTCCTTAACCCATCAGCAGGACCGGTATCTGCTCCTTTGTGCAAGGAGGAACAGGATGAGCACTGCCAGAGCAAATGACCTCCAGCAGACCACTGGTGTGAATGTCTCTGACCAAACAATCAGAAACAGACTTCATGAGGATGGCGTGAGGGCCCAACATCCTCTAGTGGGCCCTGTGCTCACTGCCCGGCACCATAGAACTCGACTGGCATTTGCCAGTGAACACCAGAATTGGCAGGTCTGCCACTGGCGCCTTGTGCTTTTCACAGATGAGAGTAGGTTCACCTTGAGCACATGTGACAGACATGAAAGGGTCTGGAGAAGTCGTGGATAATCTTATGCTGCCTGTAACATCGTTCAGAATGACCATTTTGGTGGTGGATCAGTGATGGTCTGGGGAGGCATATCCATGGAGGGACGCACAGACCTCTGCAGGCTATACAATGGCACCCTGATTGCCATTCGGTATCGGGATGAAATCTAGTGTGTCCTGGGTTCCTCCTGGTTCACAACAATGCCTGGCCTCATGTGGCTTGAGTATGCAGGCAGTTACTGGAGGATGAAGGAATTGATACCATTGAATGGCCCCCACGCTCACCTGACCTAAATCCAATAGAACACCTCTGGAATATCATGTTTTGGTCCATCTGACGCCGCCAGGTTGCACCTCAGACTGTCCAGGAGCTCAATGATGCCCTGGTCCAGATCTGGGAGGAAATGCCCCTGGACAACATCCGTCGTCTCATTAGGAGCATGTCCCAACATTGTCAGGCATGTATACAAGCACATGGGGGACATACAAACTACTGAGTACCGTTTTGACTTGCTGCAATGAAATTTCAGCAAAATGGACTAGCCTGCTGCATCATTTTTTCTCTTTGATTTTCGGGGTGTCTTTGAATTTAGTCCTCTGTAGGTCGATCATTTTCATCAAACGATGGGGCATTCTTATGTTCCTAACACATTACCCAGTCCATATCAGTATATATATCCAGCATGATATTTTCCCCATTGAGATCTGATGTGTTTTCACAATGTTCCTTTAATTTGTTTGAGCCGTGTATTAAGAGCCCCTAGAAACTATATAAAAAATGTGTTGAATTGTCTTTAAAGTGGTTTACTTTTGATAAGCTTATGGATGACTACATTTTAAAACCTTCATGTGGAACTGATATATGTCTAGTGTTGAATAAAAGGGATTGCTCATGTAAAAAATTCTAATTAGGATACAAATAACATTTCAGGCCACCATCTGTTCGGCCAGCAATTTCGGCTTCACGTGTCAATAAGGTGAAAAGAGACCAGGTCACAGGACGAGCATCTGCTAGAGTTCTAGCAGTACAATCTGATTCTAGTCGCCTGGTCGAGCTACAGCGACCAAATACTGGATTTAGTGGTCTATATCTTGCTCAGAGGATCAAGAATCACAATACAGGTAAGAGGAAAATCTCAAACATAAAAAAGTTACTTCTTTCTTTCTCATCCATTGAAGGACACAGGAATTCAGATATTGTCGGGTTATGCTGCTGCTTACATAAGTATTGAACACCTACAGACAGAATTGCAGGTCAGCCTATAGAACCCCTTCTTTACTCAGCATGACTTTTTGTGTAAAAAGAAAAAAACTGCACTTAGTTCTAATTAATTATATAACAAAATACATTAACTGAAAATTTTGGAAAATATTAACAGCCACACTTAGAAGCACAAAAATACAAGTCTGATAATCCTATATAACAATGCTGTTGTGCTGGGGCGGAGCCTGTGCTGACATCATCTGTGCATGCTGGAGCTGGTACTAGCGGTGCTCTTTATTGTTTTTATGTGCGTTCTACTGGATACATTGGGAGAGAACCTGGAGCACTCAGAATCTGGTGCAGCCGTGCATAGTAACCAATCAGCTTCCAGGTTTTATTGTGTAAGCTTGAGGAAGCTGATGTTACAAGCTGGTTACTATGCACAGCTGCACCAGTTTTAGTAAATCTCCCTCCATTGTGAGTATTTTTACAGTCTTATCACTCAATAAATCTAGTGCTACTACACCATTGGAGGCTTTATGTGCATCTCTTGCTGGGCTGTTATCTGCGGAGCTGGAGAGGGAGATACTAATGAGTCCCCAGTGGAGATGCTTCATGGTTACCTAGGATTGATGATCTATTGTCCAAGGTTCACGCAGCTTTAAGTTGTGACAGACTACCTATAACTTGGGGTCTTTTATTTCAGTAAGAGACTGTGTGTGCTAAGGACAATTAATTTGTTTACATGGACACTAGTTGTTACTGTTTAGTTTGGTTTGCATTTTATATTACTTTGTTGAAGTTCTAGAAGGCAGGGTCCTATTTTTTCAGCTCTGCTGAGAAAAGTCTGTTTTCTGCCAGTATTCTTTTCTTCCTTGGTAACTTCAATCAAGATTCCTTGTTAAACCACTGTTTGAGCTGGTCTCTATATAGCAGCTATCTGAAACAACATTTACTCTTTACTAGTTTTGGAAGCCGTACACAGGCCCTGCTATTGGAAGGCCAGCCTGGAATGTGACCTCGAACACTGAGCTCTGCATTGTGGCACTTTCCTGACCTGAATTGACTGTATTAGCTGTGATGTACTTTTCAGTTCTAGACCGAGGCCTAGCTCCAGGTGTGACCCTGTCTCTGAAGAGTTTATTTGTGAGTAAGACCATCTGGGCTAAAACACGGGGAACTACCTCAACGTTTACACTACTGAGCACCTTGTACATTTCCCGCCACCACTGGTTTTAGATCAATAGGGATTAAGGTGCTGACTTCATCCTCTAAAATTAGCTGAGCACTCACTCCGTGCTCTCTTTTCTGCCATTCAACCTAGAGGAAGCTCCATCCTGCTGCTGCATGTGAAACACCACATGGATCTCCAGTTTGATTCTACTGCCCACCTAAAAAGACCCAGTGGTGCCTGGTTGCCTAAAACGCTCTTTGGAACCAGCTGCCCAGATTTGTGAGTGAGTACTTGAGGTCTTGGCTCACATTGGGCCTAGTTGCATTATTGCTGCAAGGAAGCAATATGTCTGTTAAAACAGAGAGGAGAGTCCCACGCAGCTCACACTCCCCTAGTAGTTCAGGGAACCTGAGACCCCTTTCATTTTAGGGTCATCATCATGGGAGTCTTCCTCAGCTCTGCTGGGTGTGGCCATGGCCTCCCTCTGATCAACAGGGACCTCTATGTCCATTTGAGACTTTTTGGACTGATGTGCTCAGTAATTGGGCTCCACGCCTGCAGAGGCTCTGTTTCAAGTGCATGTCATGCAATGACATACCTGTATAGCACAATCCAGAGACAGCTTAACTCTCCAATAAGACACCCAAATCGAATCTAATACGGTTTTACTTTTCAGAGTATAGTACTTTGAGAACTAGCATCAAACAGTAGGACACCACCACTCGCTTTTCTTTTTTTTTTTTTTTTAAGGGCTTACACTCCAGGCACTTATCTGTCTTCTACAAACCGTTGGCTCACCAACTCTGTTCACATAGCTAGCAGCCCCTTGCTGCTGCCTCTCACCTAGGTGGAGCCCAGAACTATGGTCAGGTCACTACTAATAGCCCAGCACGCTCCTGACCAATTAGTGTGCTGGTGGTTCTGAAAACCTGCACACAGGATTTGAGATTTCATCCCTCCCAGATCACTTTGGTAAAGTCCGTTTTGGGACCTGGAGCCTGGAGATTTCAAACACTGAGGAAACTGAACTGAGTTTCCTCTCCATAACACAATCTCCCTGGAGCCCTTCAACCTGTCTGGATGAGAATCCTGGGTCATAATCTCCTTTTAGACCCTAGCAGGGCAACACTCTGTACAAAGGATGTTGTTCCAGTCTGTTAAAGTGTAAAAAAGAAAAATTATCTTCCAGCTTATGATCACTTAAGACTAAGTGAAGGAACATAGAATAAGAAGAAGGTAGAATATGTGCTTCCTAGCACATAACAAGCGGGGAGAACAGGGTGAAATACCAATCAACATAAAAAGTTGCTGTAGCTTTGAACAGCTTTGTCACCATAGA